>NC_069010.1:9332234-9334200 GCF_001194135.2 Octopus bimaculoides
ATGGTTAAAAGGCAACAGTTTAACAGTATAATGAATAAGTGTGGCTGTGTGGTAAGAAGTTTGCTTCCCAACCACATGGTTCCGTGTTCAGTCCCACTGCATGGTGCCTTTGGCAAGTGTCTTCTACTATAACCTTGGGCTAACCAAATCTTGCAAGAGGATTTGGTAGACAGAAACTGGAAAAAGGTCTTGCGAAGACCTGTTGGGGCAAGTGAAATCGTAATTGAACCATACTCGATGACTGGCATCTGCGCCAGTGGAGCACTAACAGCACTGTCCGAGCGTGTTCGTTGCCAGAACAGCTGTCTGGCTTCCGTGCTAGTGGCCCATAAATAGCACCATTTGAGCGTGATCGTTACCAGCGTCGCCTTCCAGCAGCCATGTAGTTAGACTGAACCCACAATCTTCCTGGGAGAAGCAAAAGGACAACAGAATCACAGCGGCCATCTAAAACAAAATACAGAAAAAACAAAAGGTTTCTTACCCCCGAGGTCCAGTAAAACCTCTTCTCCTCCCGGATGCTGGAAAAAAGAAACAAAAATACAAAATT
The DNA here is from genome assembly GCF_001194135.2 of Octopus bimaculoides. Taxonomy (NCBI): domain Eukaryota; kingdom Metazoa; phylum Mollusca; class Cephalopoda; order Octopoda; family Octopodidae; genus Octopus; species Octopus bimaculoides. The sequence continues at coordinate 9,332,785 of NC_069010.1, forward strand.
AGGGTCAATTGATATCATACAACTATTTTTTGTAAATTTTAAAAAAATATTTTATGTCATATATTTTTTTTTGTGAACAACAGTGATGTTGATTAGGGGTTGGCGAGGGGCTAGTCTCTGAGTTAGTTACAAAGGGTTGTTTATGTAAACTCAAACAGAATAAACTCACCAATATATTTTTGTTCAACTGACTGACATTTTGGGGACCAATTCTGAAATCACTTTTATTAGATATAACACAAAAAAAAAGAATGCTCCCTCATTCTTTTACTTTATGAGACTATGGCCATTTACCCCCAAAATACATTTACGCCGATGTTAACCCCCTTAATTTGAAAGGAAGAAAATCATAGATTCATTGAATTTGAAAGGTTTATTGAATCTATTTTCATGGAAAATACAATTATAAATACAAAAAGTATAAAACAAATGTGATAAAATAAATTCATATCCTCATTATGAAACAAAAGGATCTTTCTAGAAAGTTTTTCATTTCAGGTTTTGGAGGAACGAGGTTTCGTTTTTGTTACAATTGAATTTTGATGCCAGAGCAATTTGGATACAGTCATCGGAGTCCAATCGATTACACTTTGTTTTTATGTTCATTAAAGTGTAAAAATCTTCGTTTGCAAAGGTAGGTTGTTTGCAAAAGCAACCTACCTTTTTTAACTTGCTTCCTCATGTCAGAAGACAAATTTGTCTTTGTAACAAGGAACATGGTTTTTTTAATGTAATTTTATTTATGCCTCACAAGTCCTCATCCATAAACGGGCTGCGTGGTAGTAGTGTCGTGGATGGGCTGTCATAGCACATGTTCCCTACTACTACTACTACTACTACTACATTTCGTTATGTTTTGCTATGTACGTGATTTGGTACATGGAAAAAACTGGTCCATGGTTCAAGGAAAGGTTGAGACAGATGTTATAGAAGACAACAAAGCAGAAAAACAGAGAAGAAAGATAAGAAGAAAACCTCGTCCTCCGTCCTCGTTGAGATTAGCAAAGTAGGTCATGATTCGGCTAATTTTGCTGTTGTATCAGTTTTAATTATTCTAACCTACTTTGTATGGTGAGTCATGTGTGGAGACCAAGGGGTTAAGGAAACCTGATATCAGATAAACAAATTCGACAATAGATATACTCCACACACACACACACACACATATCAGGGTGATATACATGCATATGTGCATGTAGGAACACAGACATGCACATACACACACACACACATATAGATGTAAGGAGTGGCTGTGTGGTAAGTAGCTTGCTTACCAACCACATGGTTCTGGGTTCAGTCCCACTGCGTGGCACCTTGGGCAAGTTTCTTCTACTATAGCCTTGGGCTGACCAAAGCCTTGTGAGTGGATTTGGTAGACGGAAACTGAAAGAAGCCCGTCGTATATATGTATATATA
>NC_069010.1:9334834-9336150 GCF_001194135.2 Octopus bimaculoides
TTAACCTCATAATTAATACTGTTGTGTCTCTCCTGCAATGTTCTACGCCAATAAAATACTATTGTTCCTGAAAGTTGTTTTTTTTTAAAAATCTTCCGCAGACTGTTTGAAGCTTATTAACTTCCTGCAGCTAGATCCTTGAATCTTACAATTACATCATCATCATCATCATCGTTTAACGTCCACTTTCCATGCTAGCATGGGTTGGACGATTTGACTGAGGACTGGTGAAACCAGATGGCTGCACCAGGCTCCAATCTGATCTGGCAGAGTTTCTACAGCTGGATGCCCTTCCTAATGCCAACCACTCCGAGAGTGTAGTGGGTGCTTTTTACATGCCACTGGCACGAAGGCCAGTCAGCTGGTACTGATCATTATTATATATATGTTGTTTCTCATTTTGTCCACGTTTTTTTTGTAACGTCCTGTACCTTTAGTCGAGAAAATCGACCCCAGGATTTATTCTTTGTAAGCCTAGTACCTATTCTATCGGTCTCTTTTGCCGAACTGCTAAGTTACGGGGACGTAAACACACCTGCATCGGTTGTCAAGCTATGGTGGGGGGACAAACACAGACACACAAACACACATACACATATATATGACAGGCTTCTTTCAGTTTCCGTCTACCAAATCCACTCACAAGGCTTTGATCGGCCTGAGGCTCTAGTAGAAGACACTTGCCCAAGGTGCCATGCAGTGGGATCGAACCCGGAACCATGTGGTTGGTAAGCGAGCTACTTACCACACAGCCACTCCTGCGCCTATCAATATTGCATATAAACTACTACTACTACTACTACTACCAGAAGGGACCGTCTATGTAGTCACTTGACCTACTAGAAATAATAGCTAAATGCTCCCCATCACCACAACGCTGACCTAGAAAAAATCTCCAAATCTAAAAATGACCTCTTCTTCACCACCTATTACTTTTCTCTCTCTCTCACAAGTCATCATCATCATCATCATCAACACAGTCTTAAGAAGGTTTACCTAGTGTTGTTGACCTTCAGACTGACTGATGAGAACAATCAATGCAGTTTATACACACATGCCGTTCCGCGCGCGTGCGTGTGTGTGTGTGTGTGTGTGTGTGTGTGTGATGGGTTGCACTCGTGGCTGTGTATGGACCAAGCTCTCGTTTCAGAGGGAGAAAGAGAGAAGAGAAGAGACAGTGATGGCAGGGTGGCAGTGAAAGGGTTGGCGAACGAGGAAAGTTCTGCCTAAGTGACCCAGTTTCACATATTCTTGCTTGTAAACACATACTGCTACTACTACTACTACTACTACTACTACTACTACTACTGCTGCTG
>NC_069010.1:9336803-9339026 GCF_001194135.2 Octopus bimaculoides
TTTTATTCAGGTGGACCCCACCCCACCACCACCACCACCCCATAGCCATTTTTTTTTCTCTTTTATTGCCCACAAAGGGCCAAACATAGAGGGGACAAACAGGGACAGACAAAGGGATTAAGTCGATTACATCGACCCCAGTGCGTAACTGGTACTTAATTTATAGACCCCGAAAGGATGAAAGGCAAAGTCGACCTCGGCACCCCATAGCCATTTGATAGGCTTTCACTCTTTTGTTGGTTTCAGTCATTAGACTGCGGCCATGCTGGAGCACCACCTTCAGTCGAACAAATCGAACCCTGGACTTATTCCTTATGAGCCTAGTACTTACTCTTGTGGTGCATCTTTGCTTCTTCCCCAGTTTGTTGATTGTTGCAATGATCTGAAACGAAGGAACAACCTGTTTCCGTGAAATTCTGTTTTTCCGCTGGGGAAAAACAGCAGCCGAAACAGTTGTCATGCTTCAGACAGCTTACAAGGCCACTGCCATAAGCAAAGCACAAGCTTACGAGGGGGTTTCATGCTTTAGGAATGGTCACTTGTCGCTTGGAGACCAAACTTGTTCAGGACAACTGTTGACCGCTTGAACGAATGAAAAACATCATGAAAATTCATGAACTGATCTTGGAGGATCATTGCTGAATAACGGATGAATTTGTTGATATGTTGGCATGTCATGGAGCTTATGCCAATGAATTTTGAGCAAGGAATTGCAAATGAAAAGAGTCACAGCAAAATTTGTGCCTCATTTACTGGCAGAAGATCAAAAGCAGTCATGACTGGATGGGTCACGAACTGAAAGAACGGTTGAAAGTTGATCTGAACCTTTTTGCCAAAGGTCATCACTGGTGCCACGAAAGCTGGTGCCACGGAATTTTCACATGTGGAAGAGGTGAAGAAAAAAAAGGACGGAGGTGTTAAAAGGCATCACTTTACAAGAGTTCCAGCATTGCTTCAAATGGAGAATTCTTTGAAGGGGATAAAAGTGTAAACATGTAAGACTAAATGAATAAAATAATAATGGAAAATTCCGGTTCCTTTTGGGTACCCCCTCCTGTATACATACATACATACATATATCATCATCATCATCATTTAACGTCCTCCTTCCATGCTAGCATGGGTTGGACTATTTGACTGAGGACTGGTGAACCAGAAGGCTGGACCAGGCTCCAATCTGATCTGGCAGAGTTTCTATGGCTGGATGCCCTTCCTAACGCCAACCACTCAGAGAGTGTAGTGGGTGCTTTTATGTGTCACCCGCACGAAGACCAGTCAGGCAGTATGCATATATCTATATCTCTATCTATCTATATAATAATAATAGGCTGTTGTTCGATAGTTAAGATTTTAATTAAATATTCACAAGAGGTTTACAAACACCATTTCAATCTTAAGTTGGTGCTTGAGATGTCTTTTATCATTTGTAATCAATATTAAAAAAAAAAAAGAGCAAAGTCACAAGTCCATTTATTCGTTTTACTGGCATACCATATGAATGTATATGGAGAAAGTAGTGACTGTACTGAGAGTGGTGACTGTGCTGAGAGATAGATAGATGGGAGGTTAAGAGAAGTGGAAGGGAGGAGAGAAAGTGAGAAATAGCCAGCAGTTTTTCTAACAAACAGGTAAGTATAAAAAGGGAGGGCAGAGTGGGAGAGAGGAGGAGATAGTGAATATCAAGGTAAAGGGGTGGAAAGGTGAACAAGAAAAGATAGAGCTGTACAACAGAGATAAGACATTAGAGATAAAGGGAGCGAGAGAATAACAGAGATAGATAGAGAGAAATCTTTGTATGGTAAGTAAAATGTTGGGGTGACATTGCAAAAATGAAGAGACAAAGTGGAAGCGGACTCGGGATTGAAAGAACAGGAACTATATCAACATTATTTTTAAAATCCACTTTTCCGTTCTTGAATTAGAAAGAAGTTATTGAAGCAATATTCTCTACAGCTGGATGTCTGTGTTTGTAACCCCCCTCCCACCACCAACATCGCTTGGCAACCGATGCTGGTGTGTTTACGTCCCCGTCACTTAGCGGTTCAGCAAGAGGGACTGATAGAATAAGTACTAGGCTTACAAAAGAATAAGACCTGGGGTCGATTTGCTCGACTAAAAGGCGGTGCTCCAGCATGGCCACAGTCAAATGACTGAAACAAGTAAAAGAGTAAAAAAAGATATATATATATATAAAAATCAGAATGTGTGTCTGTCTGTCTGTCT
>NC_069010.1:9340467-9341636 GCF_001194135.2 Octopus bimaculoides
ACAATGAGGTGTTATAATCACAACAGCAAGAAAGTATGTACATGATCACCTTCTTTTACGAAACTTCATTGACTTTCATATATTTATATTGATATACATATATATACGTGTGTTTGGGTGCGTGTGTGTATATACATCTCTATATATAAAGATGATGCGTAGTCTAGACAGCGTTTTTAGATTTCATTATTCTCTTTAACCCGGGCAACGCCGGGTATTTCTGCTAGTATATATATATATATATATATATACATATATATAAACCATACTGCCATGGCTGGGCCTATTTATAAAAACATACACACAAACATATATATATACACATGTCTATACACACACACACACATATAATTGTGTATCATATCTAGGTGTCCTTGCAGGAGTGTACACTCCAGTGCACATGCACTCAACAAAAGCAAAGAAATAAAAATAGGTTTCTAGAAGATTAAATGTCAATGGAACCTCCCCCTGTGACCACCCAGCAGAGATAATAATGGAATGCGAAAAGGAAGGAGTCACTGATTAATGTAGTCATAAACAACATAAGACTAGAAAAAGAGATGGAATGGGTCATAAGTGGAATAACCTTGATCCTTCTTTATTTGGAAATAAACAACAAGGTCATGGTAGGAATGTCTCTTACCATAAATCCACCAGAACAGGGATAACCTGGGGTTAAACAATAATTTTTAAAACAACAAAATGTTAGGATATTTAACGAGTCAATGAGAATTGCAGCAGAGTCACTTGAATGAATCGACCCCAGTGCTTCTCCTTTAGAACCTGAAATTTTATTCTATCAGTCTCATTTGTTGAACCACCAAATTATGGGGACATAAAAGAAAAAAAAAAAAATCCAGTACCAGTTATCACACACATCATCATCATCGTCGTTTAACGTCCGCTTTCCATGCTAGCATGGGTTGGGACGATTTGACTGAGGACTGGTGAACCAGATGGCTGCACCAGGCTCCAATCTGATTTGGCAGAGTTTCTACAGCTGGATGCCCTTCCTAACGCTAACCACTCCGGGAGTGTAGTGGGTGCTTTTACGTGCCACTGGCATGAGGGCCAGTCAGGCGGTACTGGCAATGGCCACACTCAAAATGGTGTATTTTACTTGTCACCTGCACAAGAGCCAGTCCAGCGGCACTGGCATGATCTCGCTC
>NC_069010.1:9342594-9348313 GCF_001194135.2 Octopus bimaculoides
TTTCACTTGCCTCAACAGGTCTTCGCAAGTGGAGTTTAGTGTCCAATTTATCTCGATTTCGATTTCACTTGCCTCAACAGGTCTTCGCAAGCGGAGTTTAGTGTCCAATTTATCTCGATTTCGATTTCACTTGCCTCAACAGGTCTTCGCAAGCGGAGTTTAGTGTCCAATGAAGGAAGGTACGCGTAAGTGGGCTGGCTGAGGCCAATCTGATTTATTTTGTAGCTTTGAGATTTTGATGAGGTAACTAGTATATTGTAAGGTTGGTGTGAGAAGCCAGACCTGGCTACTTTGAACATAAAACATGTGGAATATTTTAGCTGGATATGGCCGTTTTAAATGCTAAAGGGTTAAGGTGACCATTGTATCTTAACTTCAGCAAGTGAGGTGCGATGGTCTTTTACCAGAACATAGTTTTTGGTAAAGTAAATGCTTTGGAATTCTTCCATCTGCCATACAGTTTGCAAAGTAGCTTCTATACTCACAACATTTGCAATTTCTCAAAGACTTCAAACATTGCTCACATTGCCTCCCCAAATTCATCATCATCATCATCGTTTAACGTCCGCTTTCCATGCTAGCATGGGTTGGACGATTTGACTGAGGACTGGTGAAACCGGATGGCAACACCAGGCTCCAATCTAATTTGGCAGAGTTTCTACAGCTGGATGCCCTTCCTAACGCCAACCACTCAGAGAGTGTAGTGGGTGCTTTTACGTGTCACCCGCACGAAAACGGCCACGCTCGAAATGGTGTCTTTTATGTGCCACCCGCACAAGAGCCAGTCCAGGGGCACTGGCAACGATCTCACTCGAAAATCCTACGGGAGCCAGTCAGGCGGTACTGGCAACGGCCACGCTCAAAATGGTGCATCTCATGTGCCTCCCCAAATTATATAACAAAATTTATAACAGGATAACAGTTTTATCAAGATTTATTGTGAGGCTTAACAATGAAATTTTATCCACCACAAAAGTTCAAAGATCCTTTGCTTTGTACTTTAAACTACAACACCGTTGTCAGCGTACAAGTGGGTTTCTTATCAAAGATACAAAAGCGTGTAATTTGGAATTAAGTCGTTTGAGACTGAATGACTTAGCAGTTGGATGGAAGAATATTGAAATATAACCAGACCAGCCCTGGGGGTGCAGAGGAAAAAATCTTCTGATCCATATGGTTTTGCTTTTTTGGAGACTCTCTCATTACTTCAGCTGCTTTTGCATTTGTCATTAGTTGGTGTTTCATTCAACTTTCTCTCACTCTGTCTTCCTGTTTCTGTTGTACCTGTAATTCAAAGGGGGCCAGCCTTGTCACACTCTGTGTCATGGTGAATATCATTGAGAACTACGTTAAGGGTACATGTGTCTGTGGAGTGCTCAGCCTCTTGCACGTTAATTTCATGAGCAGGCTGTTCTGTTGATTGGATCAACTGGAACCCTCATCGTCGTAAGCATGATTCAGTACAGTTTTGACACCAGACACCAGTAACATATATATATTGGCATGGTTAATCAAACAGGAAAATAGAAATCAAAACAAAAGCATATTTTTATTAACAATTGGCAGAAATGACAGAGTGACTGATGGACTGAGTTTTTTGGTTCATTTGATAAGAGGCAATGAACGAAACTCTCGGCCATTGAGTCATCCTATAACTTTTGCAGATCAATAATAATAATAATAATAATAATAATAATAATAATGATGATGATGATGATGATTTCAAATTTTGGCACAAGGCCAGAGATTTTGGAGAAGTGAGTAAGTCAACTGGTACTTATTTTCCAGATCACGAAAATATGACAGTCAGGTTTGAACGCAGAACGTAAAGACGGACGAAATGCCGCTAAGCATTTAGTCCGGTATGCTAACGATTCTGCTAGCTCGACACATTTTACAAAAAGAAAAAAAAAATTATTATTATTATTATTATTATTTCTCCTATAGGCACAAGGCCTGAAATTTGAGGGGAGGGGGCTAGTCGATTATATTGACCTTCAGTACTCAACTAGTTTCTTACTTCATCGACCCCCAAAATGACAAAAAGCAAAGTCGACTTCGACGGAATTTGAACTCGGATCATCATGACGGACAAAATGCCATTCAGCCATCTGTCCGGCGTGCAAACGGTTCTGCCAAATTCGTCACCTTATAAACAATAATAATAATGCTTTCTACCACAGGCAAAAAGGGGCTATTCGATTCCAGGGAACCGACGGCTCAAACTGGGCCTTATTTTATCGACTTCGAAAGGAGGAAAAGGCAAAGGCGACTTGGGCATAATTTGAACTCAGAACGAAAAGACGGACAAACAAAACACCATTCAGCATTTTGATCGGCGTGTTAACCGATTCTGCCAGATCGCGTATCTTAATAAAAATACTAATGAAAAAAAAAATTCTTTCATATATATATAGAGAGAGAGATGCAGTCAAATACAGATATATTTTGTATTAAATATACACACAAACACAGACATATATGTATATATACACGTATATACACGCACACAAACAAATATAGTATTCGTAATTACCTCGTCCAGAAACTCAGTCACATCATAAACCTTGTTGTCAATGACCAACCACAACGATTTACATGTTTTGTGCTCCTTGACATGCTCAAGTTTGTAAACCTTCACGTCCGTCTTGTCGCCTTCTTTCTTCTCGTTATTCCTATCTTCGTCCACCTTACCACTTGCCTCCTCCGCAGACATACTCTCTCTCTTTCTCTCTACGTATATATCTATATATATATATATATATAATTTAAATATTGTTGTGGTTGTTTGTAGATGATGATGCAGGGAATGAATGAATATCTTTACACCAGACTGTCCTACGTATTTTTCGCTAGTTTACTTCGATCTGCTTATAAATTGGGTTTTTAGCTGGTTGGTTGGTTGGTTAGTTGGTCGGTTGGTTGGTTGATTGACCTAAGTTGACTGACGGCTCTCGTTTCCTTTCTATCGAACTGATTGACTGGTTTCGGGTGTGCGAAAGACGTAGGTGACACCGATTCAGCTTACACCGTGCAGCACTGACTCATGGGATAGCTTCATAGACGCGCTTGTGTGTGTGTGTGTGTGTGTGTACTTGTTTCTGCGTTTGCGTGTACGTGTGTACGTGTTTGTCAGTGTCTGTGTGTGATTGTGTATGATTCTGTGTGTGTTTGTCAGTCTCTGTAAGTTTGTGTATGTGTATGATTGTCATTTGGCTGCGGTCATGCTGGAGCACCGCCTTTAGTCGAGAAAATCGACCGCAGGACTTATTCTGTTGTCAGCCTAGTACTTATTCTATCGGATCTCTTTTTGCCGATCCGCTAAGTTACGGGGACGTAAACACACCAACATTGGTTGTCAAGTGTTGGTGGGGGGACAAACACAGACACACACACATTTATATATATATATATATATATATATATGCATATCTTCGTGTAACATACCACTAATCGGTACTATTAAAGCAGCGCGGTCGCGCGTCCGCGATAGCTAGTCGTGAGTGGTCGATCCTAACCCTAAACACGTATTCATTTGCACACGCGGATTAGGGTTAGGGTTAGGGTTAGGGATAGGGTTAGGGTTAGGGATACGGTAAGGGGTAGGGTTAGGGTTAGGATCGACCACTCAAGACTAGCTAGCGCGGACGCGCGACTGCGCGTTCGGGTCCGCGCTGCTTTAGTAGTACCCCACTAATCATGTATTTCATATAAAGTTTTATTCCCCATTTGTTTGACCCCATTGCTTGTTTGTATTGTCCCCTCTACGTACACCCTTTATGGGAACTAATAAAATTGCAGTGCATTTTAATCACACGATAAGGTCATCTGCACGGGTTTTCTATGCTGGCTACGGTTTCTATAGGAAACCTGTAGAGATGACCATATCACGGCAAGTTCGAAATGAGTAGAGATAGAGTTATCTCCCCTGGCATTTTTAAAACTTCTACCAATATTCCTGTTATTCCTTGGTTTGTCTCAATAAAGCGTTTCTATCGTTTGGTCGGCTTCACTTTGCGTAACGAATCTTTTAAGAGTATAAAATTAAACATATATCGCTGGCAATTAACTGTGTGCAGAAAGAAACAAAGAAAGCCAGGAATACCATTCTTCTGTAAGTTCCAAAGAAAATATTAAAGTTTGTTGTAAAATTTATTTCTCCAGCAGCTGGCATAGTCTATCTTGGCTATCCATCATCTGATGGTGGAAGTCTGCTTTAAGCACCTCATGTAAAGCCCTCATAACTTTTTTATCTTATGGAATTTTCGGAATATTTTTGCCACACGGGAATTCATACAATTATGCAAAAACTAAAACAAATTTTTTTGTGTGATTCAAGGGATAGCTGTTATTTTTAGCACATCTTAAAACCACCTACCTTCCGCCTTTCTTTGGCAGTTTAACATGTTTTAATGTTTTTCAATATTTTTCTCCCCATAAGCACATTTAATGGTCTATTGCTGGGATTTAAGCCAAGAATTACGGACTGTCCATATTTTAAACTCTGATTAAAAAAGAAAAATTTAATTCGAAATATTAAAGAATTTTTTAAAAAATAATTGTGTGAGTTCTGTGTGCAGAAAACAAATTCGCAAAAATTTCTTGAAAACTCTGATTTTAAAAAATTCGAAAATTATATAAAAAAATAAAAATAAATAAAATTCTTGGCGGACGTATCCCCAATTTTCGAGTAGGGAAATTCTGATTCTGCAAAAAAAACTCCCGAAAAAAAACAAATTGGACCTTTTCCTTTTGTTTCGAGTCGCTTCGGCTGCAGAGTTTCCTCTTTTGTACTCATAAAGCATTCTGTGCCTCAAATGCTCTTTGGATACTTCCATGTTAGAAAGGGTTTTAATCAAAGAAATTTTAATTCTATTATTCTGTAAAATGATATTTAATTAGTTTAAATGTAAACAAATGCATAAAAATAATTTTTAATTCCATTAGACATTCTAAAATACTATTAAATTTCATTCAATTTCAAAAAAAGCTAAAATCGGACAGAATTTATGGGATGACCTGATATAATGTTATTCACCTTCAGTTTCAACAACTGCCTCTGTATGAGATCTAAACCATCTCCATGCTCGAATGAAGTGGTCCTGGTTCATTTTGGACATTACTCTGACCATGGCAGCTTTCAAAGAATCTTTGGTATTAGGAGCGTGTTCATTAGATGATGAATATCCTCTTGAAGAATTTCTCAAAAGATCTGGATTTGAGGATGCTTTCTTGTGGGACAAAGTGGTGAGAAAGGATCTTCAGATGCTGGGCCTTAGAGAGGGGACGACAGGGGACTGAGATTTCTGGTGGTTTGCTGTATTTGAGAACTTGATGTATGTATGTATGTATATATATATGTGTATATAGATATGTATGCTCACATATGTATGTATATATGTATGTGTATATATATGTATGTATGTGTATGTATATATGTGTATATAGATATGTATGCTCATATATGTATGTGTATATATATGTATGTGTATATGTGTATGTATATGTATATATATGTGTATGTATATATGTATATATATATATTTGTATGTATGTATATATATATATATATGTATTTGAAGATGACCATGACAACTGTTAAAATCCTTATATATGTAGTGGTGAGAGCCAATATGTATAGTCAAATGTTCCACCAAAATACGTGTGTCTACACACATATATATATATATATATATATATATATATATATATATATATA
>NC_069010.1:9348749-9351304 GCF_001194135.2 Octopus bimaculoides
CACATATATATATATATATATATATATATATATATATATATATACATACACACACGTTATATACCTATATATTAGTATATATTTATATACATATATGAATGTATCTACATATGTTTATATATATACATACACACACACATACATATATACATACTCCACCAACATCTATTTCATGAGAATTTAAACCTTCCACACACACACACACACACACACATTTACACAAACACACACACATCATCTGTCCCATTTGACTCCCTGTCAAAAGTTCCCAGCAGAAGAACATTTTAAAGCAGACAATGTTGGAGGTGATCGCTGCGGTGGTGGCGGTGGAAGTGGTGTTGATTACTGTGTGTGGAGGTGTTGGTAGTGGTTGTAACATGGTGTTGGGGATGGTGGTGCTAGTGTGTAGCCCCAGGCCCTCTCTCATCAAGTAAACCTTTGACCAAAGTGTGTGCCTCTCATGACCCATCACATCACACGTCGTGTTCTGTATTGCTTGTTCAGGACTGTTTTGTCTAATGCGGACTTCATTCTTTTAAAAAGGTTCATGCCCCGGTTTCTTAGTAAGTTTGGCTGCTATTTCTACCAGGACCTTAGGTTGTGTAATTGCTGGCGAGGTGACTATTTGATGTCCGGTCGAGTAGGAGGACACTGTGGCAAGTTTGGAAGCCATGGACATTAACTGGAGAGCGGTTGACTGCTGGTGCAATAACCTCATGCATGGCCATGGCCATTGCTGGCATTTTGCTTGGACAATGGTCAGTGATGGTCTTCCTTAGTCATGAGTGGACATTCATCATCATTATTCTTTTATTTGTTTTAGTCATTTGACTTTGGCCATGATGGAGCACCGCCTTTAATAAATGTGTGTTTGTCCCTGCCACCACTGTTTGTCTGTTGGTGTCTTTATGTCCCCATAACTTAGTGGTTCGGCAAAGATATCAATAGACGCCTGCACCTGTATATATATATATATATATATAAAAGTAAATATGAGGGTGGTAGTATTAAGATACCATCAATAGTCGCAAGCAAATATCAGCCATAGAGGCAAATTAATAAAATATATATATATAAGCACCTGTCTTATATGTGTGTGTGTGTGTGTGTGTGTATATATAGATAAGTGGTAGGTCTGCCTCGATCCGGCTATCTAGTCCAACGAAAATGCTTTTTCTTGTATTTGTTGCTCCATTCTCCAAGTAAATATATATATATATATATATATATATATATATATATATATATATATATATATATGTTGGCGTTAGGAAGGGCATCCAGCTGTAGAAACTCTGCCAAATCAGATTGGAGCCTGGTGTAGCCATCTGGTTTCACCAGTCCTCAGTCAAATCGTCCAACCCATGCTAGCATGGAAAGCAGACGTTAAACGATGATGATGATGATGATGAAATGATACAAATACGGAAATAATTTTATTCTCAAACGCAGGATGATGCTAATCGTGACACTTTATATCGATCGACTGATGGATCAATAAGCCAGAAAGTCACTTCTCCTCAGCCGGAATCCATTGGTCTGAGACTAAATCGTAAGTGACAGGTGTCGGTCGGAATATATTTGCCACTTGGAAGCACCTTTCTCCATTATTGCCAAACACTTTGCAACATCATCATGGTCGTCATCATCATCATCACCATCACTGTCATCAATGAAACTCTTGTCATCATCGTCGTCATCATCCTCATTGCTTTTGTTATCATCACCATCATCATCATCATCCTCATCTTCATCACCATTGTGATCATCTCGTCATCATCCTCATCATTGCTGTCATCACCATCATCACTGCTGTCGTCATCGTCATCATTAACATCGTCCCCATCATTCTCATTATCCTCCTCCTCCACATCATCATCACCATCATCATCATTATGGTCATCGCCATCATCACAGAAAGACATAGAGAAAGACATGCTAATTTGGAACAAATTAACATGTCATGATGAAATGTCTCCCCCGCCACCCCACCCCCTCTACTGACGAACAGGCTCCCAGAGAAATTAAACTGTCTGACCCCAGCTTTTTTTTTCTGTCTCTTTAATGTCTCTGTTCCCGTTTTCATGTCCCTTTCACAGTACCCAACACGCACACACACATATATGTATACACTCAAACACACACACACAAGTATATTCATACATATATATTTACATATACATATGTATATCTATCTATCTATATATGTATAAGTAATGTGCAATTTTGTGTGTATGTATTTGTATACACACACATGCATATATATATATATATATATATATGAGCGTGTGTGTGTGTGTATATATATATATGTATATTTGTATGTATAAGGCCCCAGGACTTATTCTTTGTAAGCCTAGTACTTATTTCTATCGTCTCTTTTGCCAAACCGCTAAGTTACGGGGATGTAAACACCAGCATTGGTTGTCAAGCGATGTTGGGGTGATATATATATATATATATATATATATATATATATACACAAGCATTTGCACATACACAAAGGTCAAATCTTTAACTCAACTTGTTTTGTTATTTAACCACACACACACACA
>NC_069010.1:9351660-9355400 GCF_001194135.2 Octopus bimaculoides
ATATATATATATATATATATACCATCACACACACACACATAGCCCAACCATACAGACCTAGAACTCCACACATACATGGAACTACAAGCACAAGGGAACACACACATGCATACACACATATTTATAGTTACTCAGTAGTACACACATACACATACAGAATCAATTAGTACACACACATATATACATACACAAATATATATATATATATATATATATATATATAGACAGTCAACAATACACAAGCACACACGCACAAATACCTACCCAAAACACACATAGACACATACATACGTAAACAGGCAGTCAGTAGCAAACATGCAAACACATGTTCTCAGCCCAACCCCCAACAAAACATATACACACGCACACACAAACGTATACAGACAATCAGCAGTGTGAGCATGAACACATAGATACATATAGGAAGTCAAACGTACATATATATATATACACAGATAGGAGAAGTCAATTTTATTTCACCCTGTTTCAGTGTTAAAGAGAGACCGCCTTGAAAGCACAATGTCAGCATTAAATGGGAAATGGTTGTTGGATAGAATTGAAAATGGTCAGGAATTCCTGCAGAAACTCCGTAAGTTCCTGAAAATTCCTTTACTATATTCCTGTTAAAGATACAACGTCTTTGTTTCAATTAATTTTTGCAATAATGAAGAATTTAGTAAAATTAACTTTGCTATAATTAAGCCGGTGTTTGGAATTTGAAATTAGATGGAATTTTGATGAAAGATTGTAATTTCAATAATTTTAAACCCTTTTCTTACCATATTCCTGTTGAAATATTCTTTGTTTCAATTGATTTTTAAAATAATAAGGAATCTACTAAAATAATTTTGTCATTATTAAGATGATGCTTGGAACTTAAAATTACATGGAATTTTGATGGAAAATTTTAATTTAGATCATTTTAAACCCTTTTCTTACTATATTTCCCTTACCTTAATTAAGATGAAATATTAATTAAATCCTTATTTTAATTAATATGAAAATAATGAAGATTTTAGGAAAATAATTTGGTCCTTAGCATAAAATTTTGATGGAATGTTTTAAATGCCCTTATAAAGCAGGTGGGAAGATTTTAATTCTGACCATTTTAAGTCTTTTGTTAAAGGATTTCAGTTAAAATATGCTGTCTTTGTTTCAATTTATTTTGAAAATAATGATTTAGTAGAATAATTTCATCATTACTAAGCTGGTGTTTGGAACTTAAAATAACGTGGAATTTTGATGAAAGCTTTTAATTTTAGATTATTTTAAACTCTTTTATTGCCAAATTTCTGTTAAAATACACTGCATTTATTTTTGAGAATAATGAAGAATTTAGAATAATGACTTTGTCGTTATTAAACTGGTGTTTGGAAAATAAAATATTCTGTCTTTATTTTAATTAATTTTGAAACTAACGAAGAGACTTTAGTAAAATAATTTTGTTCGTTACAAAGCTGCTGTTTAGACATAAATTAACATGAAATTTAATTAAACCTTTTTTGTTTCCACATTTCTGTTGGGGGAGTGAGTGGATGAACATGGGTGGAATTGTGGCTGATAGGAAATACCAGTTTGGTGAGCGGGGAACGGTGAGAGGGATTGAAGTGGGTCAGGGAGGAAGGAGTTGACAAGCAAAAAGCTGTGGATAGATCAGAAAATAAAGAGACCGTTGTGTAAGAGTAAGAGGAGCGTACAGTGACAGAGATGGAGGTCAGAGGTATTGAAGGGTGGCTATAGTGAATGATGTGACAATAGTGGGGATGGGTTGTTGGGAGATGAATCAATGGTGGATGTGGGAGGGTGTTGAGAATAATAGCATGGGCTATTAGTGTTTATTGTTCCTACAAATCTTTCACATACAAAGAGAACTTTATCTGTTAATCTACCTGTGATGCCATTGTACCACTTAGGTGTCCATAGTTTACTCTGGATGTAGCAAATGAAATTCCTTCCAAATCCTTTCCTATATATGGAACAGGGTCTTAGCTAGATTAACTTTAAGGCCCCTAGCCATATCCGCCCAAAATATTCTACCTTTTTTATGTTCAAACTGGTGAGATCTGGTCTCTCAGCAATCCTACAATATCATTCTAAAAATTAATTCACCTCATCAGAATCTCAGAAGCTACAAGATAAAGCCGATTAATTAAAAATAACGAGAATGAATAAACCTTACATTTGACGGAATTATGTGAATGCTAAAGGGTTATAATTGCCTGACCCTGCATAGTGGTGCTCCAGTGTAGTCGTAGTTCAGTGATTGAAACAAGTAAAAAAAAATGGAATGATGTAATAGTGTTTTTCTCTTCTTTGTTAGAAATCCCAGATGAGGACAAGCAGAAAGCCGAAGTGTTTCTGGATCCAGTAAACGAAATAATTCAGGAAATTGAAATCAATGGACAACATCTGACAATCAACATCAGTGCCAAGAACGGTTGGTCTGAGGAGAACAAGGCAACATTTGGGAAACCTGTGGAACAATGCCATTTTGGAAGGGAATTTACGGTAAATACACACAAATCACCATCATCATCATCATTTAACCCTTTGGCGTTCAGATTATTCTATCAAATGTAATCCTTATTTAGTAACATTCATCATTATCATCATCCTTTAACGTCTGCTTTCCAGGCTGGCATGGGTTAGATGGCTTGGCTGGAACTGGTAAGCTGCACCAGGTTCAGGTCTGGTTTCACACGGTTCCTACAGCTGGATGCCTTTCGTAATGCCAACCACTCCAAGAGTGTAATAGGTGCTTTTTACGTGCCACCAGTCACAACTATGGTGTCACGGGTGGGTGCCATTTACGTGACACTAGCAATGACTGCAACGATGGTTTCACAGTGTTATAAGTCACTGTGTGAGGATTATAACATTGCTTTCTTGCAATTGGGCAAAGTGCTCCATTTATAACAAATCTTCCTTTGGTGACTAGAATATTATATGCTAGCCAGGCTCCTGCATGAAGGACTGATGAGGATATATGCTTGGATTACATTTATTCCCTTCCATTATTATGTATATATGTGTATTTCTCTTTGCGCTGTTTCCAAATGTCGTTGTCTTGTGATTGTTTATTGAACACAGGCCTCGTACAAACTGGTAGGGGACACCATTGAGGAGCACCAGAAAGGGATGTTTGAGGCTAATACAACTAGGAAGGTTGACGAAAACGGAGAGCTTGTAATGGTAAGTACAAGGTACATGTAGACATGTATGGTCAGCTGTGTTTCTTTGTATGCATCTTAGTAATCATATGTGTGCGTCTGTGTGTTAGCATATGTGAGTGTGTGTGTTATGTGTTGGCATGTGTGTCTATATGTGACTGTGAATGTATCTATGTTGTTTTGCTCCATGTTAACCCTTGAGCAAGTCAGTCCCTTGTGGGATTATGTTGAACAGCTGCTGTCGCAGTGAGAGAGAGGTGCGTGCTATCAAAGTGACACTGGGGTAAAATACACGAAGCCCAGTACACCCATCATGACTACCCGTCTGACAAGGGTACACCAGGCACATGCATCACAACCACATGTGCGTGACAGGGTGATTTCATATCAAGATAAACAGCGCCTGACCGTGCAGGGGGTGGGGCCCAGTTAGAATTTTCTTCAGGTCGAGGAGCCCATCCCGTTCTTTTCAACTATCCAATACTTTCCAGATTCTTCTTCTCCTCACCACCACCATCACCACCACCACCACCACCACCACCAACCCCATCACCACCACCACCACCACCA
>NC_069010.1:9355790-9358748 GCF_001194135.2 Octopus bimaculoides
ATTGAAAGTGTTTTGCGTAGAATGTGTGCAGTACCCAGTAGTGCAATTTTCTGTATGTTATATATATTTGTAAGTCCTGGTGTTTTTGTTATGTATTTGTCTGAATATTTTTTTATTATACCTAAGGCACCTACTATGATAGGAATTGTTTCTGTCTTTAGATTCCACATTCGAGTTACCTCTATTTCCAGGTCTTTGTATTTTGAAAGTTTTTCCTATTATTATTATTATTATTATTATTATTAATATTATTATTATTATTATTATTATTATTATTATTATTATTATTATTATTATTATGCAGACAATTGTAGCTGGTGATGCACATTGCAAGAGAATCTACAAACGCATATAAAGTTCATTCTGTGACACCAGAGTGCACACGTCAGAGCAGATGCAACAGCAACCACCACAACAACAACAACAGTAATGACGACAATACCAACAACAACAAAAACAATAACACCACCAACAACTACAACACTGACACCTCTTCTAAGGCAGCAACAGCACCGACAGCAACACTCAGTAAGGAAACTTCTATGCAGTTAACTGACCAGCTAGAAACAACAGCCAACTCCACCTCAATTCACAGCCCACTGTCTAAGGGGACACAAGACATGTTGGATAATGTAATCCAAGATGGACTTTGCCCATAAAAATGACAGTATGCTCATGGATGGATTGCCTTTGATGAGTGATTCACTCAATCAGAGCTGGCTCGGGGTTAAACAACAACGATAATAATAATAATAATAATAATAATGTGAAACCAATGATAGAATTCCTCTATTCAGTTACATCTCTGCTAGAAATAACAGCTAAATCTCCTTTAAATTACATATGAATATCTTAGAAAAAAAAAAAGATCTATGTATTGGATAATGTAGTCTAGGATGGGATGGTCATAGATGGAACGTCTTTTCACCACCATCAGCCACACAAAACAAGGAACCCTCTATGCAGTTCTATGATCTGTTAGAAACAGCAGCTGAATCTTTCTCAAATCAAACCCTGCTGCCTTAGAAGTAGAGATAGACTGGATGATGTAGTTCTAGATATACAAAAAAAACGACATTTTGGGGCCATTGCTGGCATGTCTCAGATCACGTGTCTGCTCAGCCAGGGTTGACCCAGGGCTAAACAGTTAAAACAAGGCATAAATAAAAAAAATACAATACCAATTTGAAATCTTTTTGTTTATATATGTATATATATATATATGTAGATATATATACTGGCTGGCCTATGTAGGTTCAGAGATGGTTTCATGTTGTGCCGATGCATGATGTCGCTCGGTCGTGCATGCACAATTGCTAGCATCGTCAAATTTGCAACTGGAATATCATACTGATGAGGAAATGAAAAGTTTTTACCTTTCTAAGCCAGAAACGCATCTATGATTAACTAAGACTGGTTAGGTTCGTTGTTTTTTCTTCTTGTTTTGCCTTTGTGAGTTACAAGTACTGCTATCAGCTGCTATTTCTGAACTTCGGTATGTGGTGAAGCAACTGTTGCTGATCCCTTAATTATGTTTATATATGTATATATATATATATACATATAATACAATACATATGTCATATAAAGATATACATACAAATTTTCTCTTTTATTACTACATGCTATTGTAGTAAGGCACAAAATTATTATGTTCTGTTCACACTGCCATCACACACGGAATGCTCCATCCTATCATGTTTTAAAGTAATCTCAAAAGCTGATGGATTTAGTAGAGATCATTGTGTCGGGTGTTCATGTAATATTACAGACACTTACGACCATCAAACAGTTATAGACTTGCCGTGGGTGGTACTGCTTCCTGTCCGAGCTGTTTTGTGTTCTTGTGCCTTTCTCTGCTTCTTTACATGTCGCAACAACAGGATCAACGCTGCAGGGGTCACACCGGGGATTCGGCTGGCAGAAGCAATCTGTATGGAAGAAACAGAAAGGTACAAGGTATGGTGTGGCTGTGCTTGTGTAGGTAAGAAGTTTGCTTTCCAACTATATGGCTTGGGGTTCAGTCCCACTGTATGGCACCTATGGCAAGTGTCTTCTACTATAGTCCCAAAGCATTGTGAATAGATCTGGTAGGCAGAAACTGAAAGAAGGTAGGGCGGTGAGCTGGCAGAATCGTTAGCGCACAGGGCGAAATGCTTAGTGGTATTTCGTGTGTCTTTACATTCAAATTCCACCGAGGTCGACTTTGCCTTTCATCCTTTCAGGGTCGATCGACTTAATCCGTTTGTCTGTCCTTGTTAGTCCCCTCTATGTTTAGCCCCTTGTGTGCAATTAAGAAACTGAAAGAAGGTTGTCCTATATATATATATATATATTCATTAATTAGAAATATTCAATAGGAATATGATATTCTGAATTTAAATTGAGTGCTCGTATATATTATGGTATCAATAATATTAAAATCTCTTTTATAAATTTCAAAATATTAATACAGTTAATTGAGGTTGGTGAGTTAGTAAAAAATTCTAAAATTTTACGTCCTTATATTGGTCCTTTGGTAAAGACACTTGCCACACAGTGGGATTGAACATGAGAGCACAAATAAATATATTTGCACACAGGCCTTATATGTTGAAGAGCTTGAGAAAAAAAAAACTCTTACATATATATTTATACATAACACCATTTTATGTAGCACTCTTCTTGAGTGTATATATTCTTTTATTAGTTTCATATATAGTTTTATATAGGGGAAGCAAGCTTCTTGCCACCCTTATATATATACACACACTCACCGTGGCTGGTCTTGCCTCTATTAATTTGTTCCGGGCCTCATTTGCAATGTTGACACTGCAAAAGAAAACAGAAAATTTACTTAAGAACTTCATAGTAAATAATAAAAACAAAATAGTAATTAAACACATAAATCCGATGTGTGGTTTTCCTTTATTCCTTATTTAAACAGTATCAAGAAAAGATTATTTCCCTTGTCAAGAG
>NC_069010.1:9359026-9362104 GCF_001194135.2 Octopus bimaculoides
GCAGAGTTTCTACAGCTGGATGCCCTTCCTAACGCCAACCACTCAGAGAGTGTAGTGGGTGCTTTTACGTGTCACCCGCACGAAAAAGGCCACGCTCGAAATGGTGTCTTTTATGTGCCACCCGCACAAGCCAGTCCAGGGGCACTGGCAACGATCTCGCTCGAAAATCCTACGGGAGCCAGTCAGGTGGTACTGGCAACGGCCACGCTCATATATGTATATATATGTATATACATATATATATGTATATATACATATATATATATGTATATATATATGTATAAATCGTCCAACCCATGCTAGCATAGAAAGCGGATGTTAAACGATATATACATTATCTATATGCATACATTACATAAATACGTATATCATATACATACGTACATTACATGAAAACTGAATTTAACTTGAGTATGAGGCACATCCCTAATTTTGTGTTAAATCTTGATACAAAACTTGATAGTTTTGACTTTATCCTGCGTACAAGTTGTGCCATAGTTTTTCCAGTTAAAATCACATATGAGATAGTGTGATTAATACGAGAGTAAATACTGTATATTCTGTCCCCCCACCCTGCTTCATTAGAAACATGTGGATTTGTGTATAGATGTGAGATCAATTCTTACCTGTAATAATCAAGGTCCTCGGGTAGTTCTAACATCTCTTCTCTGCGGACTTCTTCAATATCCTCCATTTGACTCTCCAATTCTACAGAATACCGCACTGCAAGGAAGGAAAGAATATACAACATCCAAGATCATCATCATCATCTCGTTGATCCAATCACTAGAACAGCCTGCTTGTGAAATTAACATGCAAGTGGCTGAGCACTCCACAGACACACGCTCTCTTAACATAGTTAAGTATAACACAATGTGACAAAGCTGGCCCATTGAATTACAGGTACAACTCATTTTTGCCAGTTGAAAAAGCATCATTTGATCGCGATTGTTTCCAGCTTCGCCTTACTGGCACTCGTGCCGGTGGCAGGTGAGCGAAACATTGGACTGACTCCTGTTGCAGGTGGCACGTAAAAAGCACCCACTACACTCTCGGAGTGGTTGGCGTTAGGAAGGGCATCCAGTTGTAGAAACTCTGCCAGATCAGGTTGGAGCCTGGTGCAGCCATCTGGTATCACCAGTCCTCAGTCAAATCGTCCAACTCATGCTAGCATGGAAAGCGGACATTAAATGATGATGATGTGTGAACTGGAGCAACATGAAAACAATTGTCTTGCTCAAGAACACAGAGTGCCACCAGGAATCGAACTCGTGGTCTTATAATCAAAAGCTGAACACCCTGTCCACTAAGCCATGTGCTTTCTCTCTCTCTCTCACACACACACAAAAATCACATGCCTAACAGCAAAATATAACCTTATACCAGATATATATAAATGGGTTACAATCTTACCTTCAATGGACAATCTTTGTAGAATGGCTGACTGACCAATCAGGTGACCAAACTCCTTGGGGAATGCTTTCACAAATTCCTCTGGGGAAATTGTTGTATCAGAAAATATTGAAAAGGCACTGAAAATGGATATAATAATAATAATGTGCCAACACTATAGAATAGTGCTAAGACTATGGAATAAAAACAGAAAAAAGATGGTGTAGGCACATGCTAGAAAAGGTCACAGAAAATTGAGAAAGCAACCATACTCTGGGATATGCCAATACATACAGATAGAGAGATTAAGGCCAGATACAGTTGTTAGACATCATGAAGCAAAAAAATGCTTTCTAATTGATGTATCAATACCAACAGATGACAACGTTTCCCTAAAAGAAATGGAGAAACTTTCAAAATACAAAGACCTGGAAATAGAGGTAACTCGAATGTGGAATCTAAAAACAGAAATGATTCCTATCATAGAGGGCGCCTTAGGTATGATAAAAAAAATATTCAGAATGGATACCCACCTCTTCTTCTGCACCTTCTTCTCATCTACCCGAGCACTTTGTAGCTTTGACCTCCAGTTGTAAACTGAGTCAAAGGTCGTCTTTAGCAAATCCATGTTCTCGTCTAAGGCAGTCTGCATCCGCATCATCTTTTCATACCTGTGCTTACTGACGCAGCCTTGGTGGTAACCTGTAAGATAAAGAGGGCAACAATATAAGACAGCTACTTTGGGGATTCTAATTGCAAGGCTTGCAGGAGGACCTTGACAGGGTGGGTATGTCCTCCTCATCATCATCATTGTTTTAACTCTTTTATGGGTTTCAGTCACTTGACTGCGGCCATGCTGCAGCACCGCCTTTAGTCGAGCAAATTGACCCCAGGACTTATTCTTTGGAAACCTAGTACTTATTCTATTGGTCTCTTTTTGCCGAACCGCTAAGTTACGGGGACGTAAACACACCAGCATCGGTTGTCAAGCAATGGTGGGGGGACAAACACAGACACACAAATATATACACCCACATACATATATATATATACACATATATACAATGGGCTTCTTTCAGTTTCCGTCTACCAAATCCACTCACAAGGCTTTGGTCGGCTTGAGGCTATAGCAGAAGACACTTGCCCAAGGTGCCATGCAGTGGGACTGAACCCGGAGCCATGTGGTTGGGAAGTAAACTCCCTACCACACTGCCACCCCTCCTCCCGAAATATTTTCTCTGAAATGTCCCTGTCCCCTAAAATTCTGAAATACCTTTGGCAGTTAGTCGGATGTCCGCATTGTCGGGCCGCAAGTAGAGCCGGAACTCCGCTCGGCTGGTAAACATACGATACGGTTCATTGGTTCCGAGTGTGGTGAGGTCATCCACCATGACTCCGATGTAAGCTTCTGACCGATCAAGGGTCATGGCTGGTTTGTTCTGTACTTTAGAAGCTGCATTAATCCCAGCCAAAATACCCTGGAAAAAACAAGAGGAAAACCATCACGAAAAACTCAGATAAAAAATTCCAAAACAATAAGATATCCATTTATAAATCATACAGGAGTGGCTGTGTGTTAAGTAGCTTGCGTACCAACCACATGGTCCCCGGGTTCAGTCCCCCTGCATGGCACCTAGGGTAAGTATCTTCTACTATAGCCTCGGGCCGACCAAAGCCTTGTGAGTG
>NC_069010.1:9362204-9364079 GCF_001194135.2 Octopus bimaculoides
TATTATTATTATTATTATTATTATTATTATTTATTGTTGTTGTTATTATTATCAACATTTATTATTATTATTAATATTTGTAGTAATAGTAGTAACATTGTTTCCTTTGTGTTGTGTGTGTGTGTGGGTGTGTGTGACTGAAAGCATTGGAATGAATTATTGCCAACTGACTCAGTGTTTTGTGTGTGTGTGTGTGTGTTGCATGTATATTAATGAGTATGCATATTATTGAATGTGTGTCTGTTGGTTTATGTGTCAGTTTCTGACTTGCTTGTGTGTGTGTGTGTGTTGAATGTAATATTTGTCTTTAATGTGTGTGTGTGGTATCTTATGTGTTCTCTGTACATTAGTGAATATGGTGTGTGTGTGTGTGTTGGTGAATGTGTGGTAGCTGCCTTTGTTCTTGTGTTTGTGTGTGTGTATGGTGTCATATTGTGTATGTATGTATGTATGTTGGTGTTTGTATTGTATATACATGTGTGTGTGTGTGTGTGTATGAGAGAGAGAGAAAGGAAAAAAGAAAATGGACAGACTACAGTTTCAATTTATTACTTGCCAACCAATAATGTGTGTATGGGGTCAGGACAACAACTTACTGCAGTGTGTATTGACAGCAGATTGTGTGTATGTATATGTGTGTGTGTGTGTGTGTATATATATATATATATATATATGTAGTTTGTCATGTCTGTGTTTGAGTGTGATGACATCACTGCAGTATACACTTCATCATCATCAGGTTACATCTGTTCGATTTTGGTTGGGGGGTCTTCCCCCTCAATGGCTGCAGGAATCGGATGGGTCATCGCAGCACAGTTTCTCACCCTTTGCTCCGGTATCCCTGGTTAACTTGTTTGTGAGGTTCATCAACCTCCTAAGAGGGTCCTTCTTACAGCAGGGCTGTCTTAGCAACATTATGGGTCTCCCCCACTTGGCCCCGTTTCATTTATTAAATAAGTGACCCACAGTGTACGTAGGTCTAGTTTGGACCCCCAGACCCGTGAGCCCTCACCTTGCAGCAAAACTACACTGGACCCTAAAGTATTTAACAGCAAACATCATACATAGATGAGAATTGGGCCCCTAGGCCTGTGACCCTCTCCCCACTTCTGGCAAATCAATGCGCTGGACCACAGCATATATAGATCAAAATTGGGTCCCTAGACCCTTGCCCTCCCCCCTTTCTCCAGCATATCAACACACTGAACCCTAAAGTATTTATTGATTGCAAGCGACAGCATAGATGAAAATGGGGCTCATCAACCCATGAGCCCCTCCCCCACCTTTGAGCAAATCAATGTAATGGACCCTAGAATATTTGACTGCAAGCCAAAGCATACATCAAAACTGGGTCCCTAGACAACCATTTCTCTACATCCTTACTCACGGTTCCCATTGTACCAATTTTTACAGTCTTCAACCTTTACAGTCTTCAAACTCCAGATTCTTGCAATTTCAAATTTTAAGCAATTGTCCAGCTGGCAGAACCATTAGCAGGATGGATGGTCGATTTTCCTTTTCATCCGTTTTCAGAGTCGATAAATTAAGTACCAATGGACATTTGATGATGGTGACCGATACATTGAAACCATGGTCACGAGGTCGTGATTTCAATTTCTGGTTGGGGGGTAACACGTTGAGTTCTTTAGTAAAACCCTTCATCTCCTGTTGATGTGCAATCACTTTGCCACCGGTGGCCGTGTGGCACACTGTGCACCCGTTCCAGAAATATCAATTTGATGGAAGGAGTTAGCCATTTCTATGTCACAAACCATTTGGTCACCATAAACAAAATCATTTGTACAGCTTGCTCGGCAAGAAATTGCAGAATTGTCTTTCTCAGACTACGAGAGACCACTGTGCTGGCGGTGGTGG
>NC_069010.1:9364158-9371421 GCF_001194135.2 Octopus bimaculoides
GGTGGTGGCGGTAGTGGTGGTGGTGGTGGTGGTGGCGGTGGTGACAATTATTAGTAGCACTGATATTGGTAGGTTTAGTTGTTAGTATAATGGTAAGGTTGTGGAGGTGGTTGTGTTATTAATATCATGGTTATTATTATTATTATTATTATTATTGTGGTGGTGGGTGGTTGACATGTCTCGTTGCAATAAATTAGTCTGTATTATTCATTAATTTGTTAATTAAAGCTTTTTTTTTTGTTAACGTTTGGTCTACCTTGATTATGTCATATCTATTTCTATAATGAATGGAAGACGCACAGACGCAGTGGGGAAGTGTGTGTGGGTGTGGAGGTGGAGATGGAGTGTCCGTATGTGGGCCTGCGTTTATGGTGTATGCAGAAAGGGAGGGGAGAATGTGAGGGGGTGCGGGGGGAGTCTGTGCTTGTGTGTGTGTGTGTGGAAAGTGTTGAGTTAATATGTATGTAGTTGTGTGTGTGGGGGGGGAGTCTCTACTTGTAGGTATGTCTGCAAGGGGGGAAGGGGGATGTCTGTATATTTAGGTCTGCTTGTCTGTGTACGTGTGTGTGTATATGTGTAGTTCTGTGTGTGTATGTATATGTGGGTTTGTGCTTGTGTGTGTGTGTGTGTATATATATATATGCATGTGGGCCTGTGCTAGCATGTGGGTGTGAGTGGGTCTGCTTGTATGTGTGTGGAGAGGAGGGTCACAACGTGTGGGCATCTGGAGAGAGAGAGAGAGAGAGAAGGGGCTGTGTGTATGTATGTGTGTGTTGAGATGGAGTGTATGTATATGTGGGCCTCTGTGTGTGTGTGAAGAACAGGAGGTCGTGTGTGTGTGTGTGTGTGTGTGCAGAAGGTTGGCATCTGTTTGTATGTCTCTGTGGTGTGTGTGTGTGCGTGCAAAGGGACCTGTGTGTGGGTCTGTGTATCTGAGTGTTTGTATGACTATATGCACGTGTGTGTGTGAGTGTGTGGTTGGGTGTGTGTTTGTGTCGTGGAGGGGTTTCGGTGTGTAAGTTTTCTGTGTAATTGTGTGTGCGTTTCTCTCCATCTCTCTTTCTGGGTGAGTCTGTGTGCATGGGGGAGGTGGGGCAGGGAATTGGTGTGTATGTTCTGTGGGATTGAGTGGAGGGTGAGTCTCTGCTGTGTCTGATTTTCTGAGGATGTATCTAATATATATGTGTGTGTGTGTGTGTCTATCTCTGAATGTGTCTGTATGTCTATCTATATATGTATCATATTTGTGTGTGTGTGTGTGTGTGTGTGTATTATTTTGTCTCTTGCTTTCTCTCTATATGTCTCTGATCCTGTTTATGTGTGTTAGTATATCTGGTTCTATGTACATGTATATGTTCATACCAGTGTGTGTGTGTGTGTGTGTCTCTCTCTCTCCATATGTATGTATGTACCTGTCTTTGTCTGTCTCTGCGTGTGTATGTATATATGTGTGTATCACTATACCAGCCTTTGTGTGTGTATTTATATGTATATATATGTGTCATGCACGCCTAATGTAGGTGATATGGGAAAATGATAAGATACCATATCTTGAGTACTGCCAAAAATTACGATATGTGTGTGTGTGTGTGTAATAAATGAAATATAAAAATAACTGTGAAATGACTTGTTTATAAATAGATGTTTCTTCATTTGAAAGTCATAGCCTAGTAATCTCTTATAAGGGTGGCAAATGGGTAGAATCAGTAGAATGGTGGCTAGAGTATTTATTCCTCCTCTGTGCAGTGGGTTCAAATCTAACTGGGGTCAGCTTCTTTTCTGCTAATCCAGCTGAAAACAGATTAGGGATTAGTGCAGTTTTAGAAGAGGATTTTGAGGTATTTGGTTCAGTAGGTTGTCTGTATGGCTGTGTGGTTCACTTTGTAACCATTTGGTTTTAGGTTCAATCCTGTTGTGTGATATGGCACCTTAAGCAGTGTTATAACCCTGGGCCTTAGTCGAATTGCTAGGCAGAAACTATATGTAGCCCTACTTAATACATGAGCCGAAAGACTGCTCTCCGGGCGGTTTTCTGCTAGCCCCTTGATAATATTTTCACATTTGATTCCCAATTCTAATAATTTTTATATTTTACATCTAATTATTTCTTTGTATAATAGTGCACACTTGCTTAGTAAATATTACTTTCATTATTTTATCACAGTTATAAACTCTGTTTTTAAACAAACATCATGGTAGTCCAACAACAGAAGAAGATGCAGTTTGTCAAGTTTTACCTTCCCCGCAAAGCAACATAGAAATTTCAATTCAGCAGCCCATCTGTAAGCTTTGTGTGTGTGAGAGAGAGAGAGGACATCGCAAACAATGAAATAAAAACGCATTACTACAACTATACACGCCCCCAACTGCTGTAATATTTTAAGTAAAAATGTTCTTCTTCTGTACTTTACCAGATGTAATGAGTTGTCCTGAACTTTTCCAAGTGTAATAACTTGTCCTGTACATTTCCAGGTTTATAATCTTAACAGTATTGTTTCTCTTGCTGACATTTTTCCATGTGATGATATATATTATGTTGGCACACGTGCATAGACACACATACATACACACATGCATAGACACACACACACACGTACATATATACTCATAACCTGGATGTGAATTGAAGATGTGTATACACACCCACACACACACAGGTTATTTTCAGTCTCCATCTACCAAATCCTTTCATAAAATCTTTGGTTGACCCATGGCTATAGAAGACACTCGTCGAAAGTGCCACACAGTCAGACTGAACCTGAAACCATGTGGTTGGTTCTCAGCCACACAACCATGCCCGCTTCTAATCTTTATGGCTGTTGTCTGGCAGCATTCCATGCAACGCGAAGAAAACATTGCCAGAAAGCAGCTAGCATGAGTTTGACGTTCCCATCCAAGGATCTGTGGGCAGCGTTCTGAGTGAGACCTGCCAATCGAGAATCGGTTGATTCAGGTTCATTGACATCAGGAATCGTACTTGTCGACTGGCATCACTCCACCCGATTCCAAGTGGAGCGATGCCAGCAAAGATGGAAAACCAAAACAGATATCTGATGAAAGTTGCTCGGCATTTGTTTTTACAAATATCAACAAATGCAAAGATGAGAATCTAAGGAAAACGTTCCATGGTTCTTGGAGGTGTTTTCCCGAGAAAGAAACAGACTTATTTGCATCCAGTCACAGAAGGAAACAATGGTAAATATTCCATATTCTTCTAATGTCAGACATGATGACGGAACCGACAGAAAAGATACGTCCAAGTTCTCAGAATTCTGTAGAATGAGGTGAAATGTGTCGGTTGATTCCATGTGGGGTTTTTTTTTGGTTTGACTATAGAGGCACCAAAAGAGAAATGGTGACATGAGTGTTGGTATGGATCTTGTTTTTCTGGGACTGTTGAAGGAGCCTCTCCAACTATGACTCACCTGCTGGGTTTGTCTTTCAGTTTGATGCTCCAACGGTTCTGCCAAGTCACTGACTAATTATAACTGGCATAATAACCATTATCGTCATCATAACCATTATCGTCATCATAACCATTATCGTCATCATAACCATCATCATCATCATTACATTTATCATCACCATCACAACCATTAAACATTGTTTCTTTATTACTTCCATGTTCTGGATGTGAAGGATGTGTAATATGGTAACCGCCCCTTCCCCGTGTGCCCTGCCCTGCCGCTCCCCCCTCCCCATCTCCTCTGGTAATGTTTGGCAATGCCATAATGCACACTCTCTTGGAGTTCTGGCTACGATGTTCAACATCTCTCTGACATGCACAGATACACGTCTTTGCAACGTATGTGTGAAGTGTGTGCATGTATGCGTTTGTATATATGTATGTGTGCATGTATATACGTGTGTGTGTGTGTGTGTGTGTGTGTGTACTTATATGTATGTGTATATCTATGTACATGTGTGTGTGTATTTATATGTATGTGTATATGTGTATACATGTCTGTGTGTGTGTGTATTTATATGTATGTGTATATGTCTCTGTGTGTGTATTTATATATGTGTATATGTGTGTACATGTCTGTGTGTGTGTGTGTATTTATATGTATGTGTATATGTCTCTGTGTGTGTATTTATATGTATGTGTATATGTGTGTACATGTCTGTGTGTGTATATTTATATGTATGTGTGTGTACATGTCTGTGTGTATGTATTTATATGTATGTGTATATGTGTGTACATGTCTGTGTGTGTGTCTGTATGTGTGTATATATATGTTTGTGTGTGTATAATAATAATGTATACACACACACAGACATGCTTTATACAGATATATACAAATCGGTGTGCGTATGACTCATTTATGAAGATGGCCAATAACGTGTGTGTGTGTGTGTGTCTAGTGAGGGGTGTGTTCAACATTGTTCTTGGTGTGTGGGTGTGTGACAGAAGTTCTGTAGATTTTTATCTGTGTCGTTGCTTATCTCTGAACGTGTTCATATGTACGTGTCTATATCTATGTGTATATATGTTTTCAGATATATCCATGTGTATGCTTTGCTATGTATTTATATATATATATATATATGTATGTGTGTATACTCAAATATATTCATGTGTATGTATGTATTTCTCTCTCTCTCTCCCTCTCTCTCTCTCTCTCTCTCTCTCTCTATATATATATATATATATATATATATATATATATATATATATATATATATATATATATATATATATATATTCATTTGTACATATAAATTTGTTGCCTTTTGTGTGTGTATGTATATATATCTTCATCATTTAACCCTTTCGTAACTGTATTTACTTTGAGATGCTCTGTGTTTCTTTCAATTACTTTAAATATAACTGATGATTTAGTTAAAATAACTTAGTTATCCTTCAGCTAGTGTTAGGAACATAAATTGTGACTAACGTTTGGTGGAAGATTTTAATTCGGAAGTTACAAGACCCATTTGTACTCAGAGCCAGAGCCGGTTTCATCTGGGTTGTTACTAGTTGCCATGCCAGCTATCACATGTAAGGACTTCTAGAGATGATTTTTTTTTCCAGGAAAGTAAAGTTAATTGGTTAATTACAGGAACACTATAAAGCTAAGTCCTATTCTTCTTTGTCTCCTCCTCCTCTATCACTCCATGCCCTCCACCACCCTCCAGGCACGTGCCCCCTGTGTAAATTCTCAAGGTAGCCAGAAGGCTTTTTGTTACTTTAGTAAATTGTCAACAAAAGTCTTTTTCCCTGTGGGAAAACAGGTAAAATAAAAATGTTTTCCATCACAAAGTAGACTTTCTTGTAAATATATGTATATATATATATATATTGTTGTGTGTGTATAAGGTATGTTTGGGCAGAAGAAGACATAAAGTGAATTTTCCCAGTGTAAACAAACATGTAAATTAATACGAATGCTATTGTATGGAATATTTGTGTGCATTCCAGAAGCTTTGAGAGTTTTTCAGGAGAAACATTAATTTCAAAGAAGTGACCCTTCTCCTTTCAATGCACTTGTTCTAGCACTCCAGCCACTTTGGGAAGGACCCCATGGAAGCTATGGTTGGTCCCTATGTTTTTTTGTTTTTTTTTTGGAAGCATGTGATGCCAAGTTCAATCCCACTGTTTGGCACCAAAATAAATATTGAAAGAAATTCCATCTGATACGTTAACGTCCCTGCCAGTTTACTGCCCAGGCACTCTGAAACCATTCTGCCAATTTGCCTTTGTGTATGTGTGTGTGTGTGTGAGAGAGAGAGCGATCTAAGTGTTTGAAAGAGAGAAAGAGACACACCCCTGTTAACTGTGTGCATGTACACGCACACATCTACAAATGTACTGCAGTCTGTTTGGTGTATGTGTGTGTGAGAGATTTATGTTGTGTGTGTGTGAGAGATCTATGTTGTATGTGTGTGAGAGAGATCTATGTTGTGTGTGTGTGTGTGTGTGTGTGTGAGAGAGAGAGATCTATGTTGTGTATGTGTGTGAGTGAGAGATCTATGTTGTGTATGTGTGTATGAGAGAGATCTGTTGTGTGTATGTGTGTTGATATGTGTTAGCTGTGCGAGTGAAAGATGTATGGGGGGGGGGGTAAATGAAATCTGTTAACTGTGTGAGGAAGAGAGAGTGAGAGAAGAGAGACTTGAGATCTGTTAGGCATATGTGCGTGAGACTTGTGATCATGTTCCATGTTGATGGTAGAATATAACATTATGTTGATAGTTTATCTAACCTTATTTCCTCACCCACCTCGTGGCCACCCACTTCCTCTTCCTCATCCTCCCATATCCTCCCTTTCTCCTTCCAGATTTAGATAACTGTAAGTGTGTGTGTGTGTGTGTGTGCACGTTCATACAAGGTCTTATGCATTGATATTTACGAGACTCAAACTTGTACATTCACTTGTGTGTGTGTGTGTATCTATATATATATAGATACATACTTATACACACACGCACGCACGCACACACACACACACAGATAGTGTAGTGGGGTTTCCTTAGTTACGGAAGTAGATAAAAAAAAAGTGAGTAACAAAGTGTTGTCTTGAGTCTTAAGACCCTTTCCTGGTTTCCATGGTGCAAGGGCAGACCCAAAGGGGGTGCCTGAGGGGCACGTGCACCCCTCAAGAGAAAAGAAGTGTGCCCTTCTAAATGTTATTACGCCCTTTTTTCTCCTGGAATTGTATTCCCTTTTGACCTTGTGCCCTCACTTTGAAAAATCCCTGCCAAATCAGCCTGTTGTAGCCATCTGGTTCACCAATCCTCAGTCAAATCATCCAACCCATGCCAGCATGGAAAGCGGACGTTAAACGATGATGATGATGATATATATATATATACACACACACACATTTTCTTTTTTACTTGTTTCAGTCATTTGACTGTGGCCATGCTAGAGCACTGCCTTTTAGTCAAGGAAATCAGCCCTAGGACTTATTCGTTGTAAGCCTAGTACTTATTCTATCGTTCTCTTTTGCCGAACCACTAAGTTACAGGGATGTAAACACACCAACACCAGTTGTCAAGTGATGGTGGGGGACAAACACAGACAGACACACAAATACATACAGGCTTCTATCAGTTTCCGTCTACCAGATCCACTCACAAGGCTTTGGTCGGCCCGAGTCTATAGTACAAGACACTTGGCCAAGCTGCCACGCAGTGGGACTGAACCCGGAACCATGTAGTTCATAAGCAAGCTACTTACCACACAGCCACTCCTATGGCGTATAGATTCATTTAAAGTGAATAGTGAAAAAGAGACAAAGAAACTCTCTCTCTCTCATA
>NC_069010.1:9371431-9372743 GCF_001194135.2 Octopus bimaculoides
ATATATATATATATAAGGCTAAAACATAAAAGAATAAAAGGAATAGCTATATATATATACATACATGCATGCACACAGATAGACTGGTGTTTGCAAAGATGTACATCGCATTCACACTGCTCTGTCTGTCTGTCTCTCTCTCTCTCACCAGCACAGGTGTTCACAAATATATACATCGCATTTACACAAGTATGCTCTTTGTCTATATCTACCTGCCTCTCTCAGTCACTGTCTCTCCTCCTCTCCCTCCCCACCTTTCTCTCTCTCTCTCACACACACACACACACGCACGTATGCACATACACTCACTCACAATTACTTAATTAGTCCAAAGTGCTAACAAACCAGAAATATTGGCCAAGGAGGGGCCTGACCTATCAAACCTGATTTAATAATAATATCAATAACGATATTGGAACAATATTTCTGGTATGACCTTCACCTACTTCTCCCTTTGTAGCGTCGGGTGGGATGGGGGGTGGGTCACAGATGTCATGCCTCATGCCATGGCTGGCCACCACCACCTCCTCCCCTTTTTATGTTTAGTGTTCTTTATCCAGGTGTGTCTGTAATAGTCTGCTTTACCTGTTGGTCTTGTTGTTTAACTCTGTCTGCATTCAAGAGATCTGTAGCAGTCCTAGAAACATAGCAACCATGATTGTCTTGTTATTTTTATATCCTCTTTCCCAAGGACACAGTGCACCTAGGACTACATTGTCCTATGTGTTCTCCACTTTTAGAAAATGATGGTACATTGTGCAATTTGCCACTCTTAAATGCCACCCCCTCCTTATTCGAGAGGGCTTTTCCTCCCCAACTTTTACCCTTTTCTTGTCCCTTGCAAGTTGCTTGGCTACACCACTGGTGCTGGAGCCATGCAAAGAAACAACCAATTCAAACAGTAAGGTTATTGGCAATTAGGAAAGGCATCCAGCTGTAGAAACCATAGCAAAGCAGACTCGCAGCCACATGATGCAGCCCTACAGCTCACTGGATCCTCTCGAACCATCTCACTGATGCCAGCAGGAATAACGGATATTAAACGATGATGATGATATTTAATGAGTGTTGATTGGAATCTGCCTTTTCAGCGGTCCCAGGACCTTCTACAATCAAGATATGTCTACTATGTGTTTAGTTTAGTACAGGCAACCTTGGGATGAGCTGGTTAATGGAAGTCCCATTTCACAGCCAGGAAGTTTTGTAACCAATGATAACACTCCTCATTAATTGTCTGTCGTCATTGTTAGGATGTTGGTCGAGCCAAGGAGTTGCTGGCTCTCTCTCTCTCTTTCTCTCTCTCTCTCTCTCT
>NC_069010.1:9373275-9374109 GCF_001194135.2 Octopus bimaculoides
CTCCTGCACTATTTGTATTTTTTGGCATTTCATCAAATTTCTCTGGCTATTTCTTTGTCGATTTTCAACCACAATGACAGTTAATTCCTCGAGTGGTGAGCTGCAAAGCAGGGATGTTATCTATTTAACAATTTATTATTTATTCATTTAATGATTTAATTAGGAAATCGATGCCCTGCAATCAATACCTTGTCAATACATGTGGAAACGCTCGTGTAATCAACTTAAATTTGCTGGTCAGGTGAAAGTACCTTGATAAAAGGTAAAAATCAACCACAACTGGTAGAAACCACTTACACAATGAACACAAACAATCATGATATTGTATCAGCAAATTTCATCCATATTCATGTTGTATTTAGCTTTTCATGATTTTTATTACTCGACCAACTGCATTTCATCAAAGTCTCTCGTTTCTAACCGGATTTGGAGATTGATAAAGAGAAAGCAGTCCAGGACTTTAAGGTTTCTCCCTATTTATGTTTAGTACAGGGACATAAGCAAACCAACACCAGTTGCCAAGCAGTCAGCAAAGACACACACACACATATACAACAGGTTTCTTTCAGTTTCCATCTACCAAATCCACTCACAAGGCTTTGGTCCTCCCGAGGCTATAGTAGAAGACACTTGCCCCAGGTACGATGCAGTGGGACTGAACCCAGAACCATGTAATTGGGAAGCAGACTTCTCTCCACACAGCCACTCCTGCACTATTTGTATTTTTTGGCATTTCATCAAATTTCTCTGGCTATTTCTTTGTCGATTTTCAACCACAATGACAGTTAATTCCTCGAGTGGTGAGCTGCAAAGCAGGGATGTTATCTATTTAAC
>NC_069010.1:9374874-9375738 GCF_001194135.2 Octopus bimaculoides
AA
Source organism: Octopus bimaculoides (assembly GCF_001194135.2). NCBI lineage: Eukaryota > Metazoa > Mollusca > Cephalopoda > Octopoda > Octopodidae > Octopus > Octopus bimaculoides. The sequence continues at coordinate 9,374,877 of NC_069010.1, forward strand.
CACACACACATATATATATATATATACATACATATATACGACAGGCTTCTTTCAGTTTCCGTCTATCAAATCCACTCACAAGGCTTTGGTCAGCCCGAGGCTATAGTAGAAGACACTTGCCACGGTGCCACGCAGTGGGACTGAACCCGGACCCATGTGGTTTGTAAGCAAGCTACTTACCACACAGCCACTCCTACGCCTGACAGTAATTTGAATGCTAAGGGGTTTAAAATCACTCCCAGAAAAACCAAAATTGGCAACTGAAGAGCTAGAACGATAACACCACAGCATGGACAAGTCTTGAGTTAATTTCCCAGAATGCTCTCACCAAAGATCAAGTACTACAGAGACAACTGTCTCTTGTAAGTGCACATTCTGCTGTGGGTGGAGGTATCAGGTGGGGGGTTAGTAGTAGTATTGACTGCTATTTTTAGCAGCCACATTGTCTCCTCGCTTAGGTTCCCTGCGGCTTGTTTGGATGTTTGTTTGTTCTTTTTTCTAAATGTAAGTGAAAAGGTTATTTAAGGGCCACTAAAATTGGTGGTGGTGGTGGTGGAGACGATGTAGTTAAGGGTAGATGAATGGATTGTTATTCAGGGGTGCACAAACAGGTGGGTTGCAGTTGAGACAGCAGCAGAAGGGTGGCAGAATGTCGGTAGGTGGGGTGGGTGTGGGGGGTATTGTAGATGATGGGAGCCATGGAAAGGTGGGAGGCTGTTGTGGATTTCTAAATCACCCTTCCCCCACCTTTTCTTCTCTGTCCTTCCCCTATTCTTTAATCTTCTCTTTCCCATAATCATTAACTGCCGACAATGCCTCCCCCCACTTACTTCTTCTTTCTCATAATCTATGCAGTTTACTC
>NC_069010.1:9378719-9379863 GCF_001194135.2 Octopus bimaculoides
TCACAGGATGCGGTGGGGGCCCAAGGCCTGCTCCAGCGTCTGTTTGACATGTTTTCTCAGCTGAATGCCTTTTTTTAATGTCAAACCACTTTAAAGGGGTGCCTCAGAGACTGTGTTTGTGCCACCAGAACTCGAGGTCACCATGCAACTTGCAAGACTCTGGAGCACAGAGTGGAGAGGGGGGGGGGCTTTAGGGTAGGAGAATGGGTGGAGGGGAATAAAGTTCGAGGGAAAGGACCAGAGCAGAACAGGTTTGTTGCTGTGGAAGGGTTTACACAACTACTCCCATTTTAGGAGAGAAGATGGGGACAACTGGGTAGAGCAAAAAAAAAAACAAAAGGGGACACCGTGTCAGTGGAGACCTTCGTGATACAAGGTGGGTAAGAATGGGTGGGGCAGTGGGGCCAGGAGTAGGGATGTCTGGTAGTACAGGGGCCAGAGAATAGAAATAATGATCAAGTTAACAGGAAGAATAAAGAGAGAGGACTTGTTGCTTGTCTGGTAGGGTGATGGCCATGATGTTGTCATTTCTGAAGTTGCTATAAACAGCAGTCAGTTTCCTCAAACCTGGTGCTACGGGTCTGTACAAAAAAAAAAAAAAAAGACAGGATGGTCGTGGTTGGGACACATTTGATTGTAGGTGTGGTGATTCAGTGCTGATGGACCTCCTCTCCTGCTTTTTGTCAGGTGCTTGGTATTACTGACTTTGCGACCTTGTGTGTCTAAGCATGCATGAATAACTGTCCCTCTCTCTCACACACACACACACACACATGTAAGCATACACACACACACATACACACACACACACACTTCATGGTTGGTTAACAGCCTGGCTTCCAGTCACTGCTTTTAGTTTTGTCTGTTTTCAACTAAAACTTACTCTTCCATGGATTTGTGATTCATATATATATATATATATATATATATAATAATTTTCCCAGAGGATGTAGCAACCGTTACCAATATAGCATAAGAACTTACCTTAGGAGATCATTAATTAGATTCCTTAAGGGTCGTTCTCACAGTTTATATTTATATTATAAGGTTTTTAAACTTTTAAATTTTCATATTCAAAAGAGACAGAGACTTCAAACTCGATATATCGATTTATTCACCACTCTATGTTAACATTTCTGTGCCA
>NC_069010.1:9380363-9388191 GCF_001194135.2 Octopus bimaculoides
ATATATATATATATATATATATATATATATATATATATATATATATATAGATAGATAGATAGATAGATAGATAGATATACACTCACACACACCTATAAACACACCCAATCATATTCACACATACACGTATGTACAGATATAAATGTACAGTGACACAGCTCATAGTAATCTTTTAATAATTACTCACACATTCCATTATTATTTGAATAATCAGTTGCAGGCATGGGTGGTGGGGTGGTTAAGATATTTGATTCTCAACCACATGGTCCTGGGATCAAGTCCTACTGTCTGGCATTTTGGGTAAGCACTTGCTGCCCTATCCTCAGGTGGATCAGGGCCTTACAATTGAAATTCTGGAATGGAACATTTTTAGATCACTCTAAAAAGAGTCCTGTTATATTACAGAACCAGAGTCTCTATTGACCAGATTGGCATCAAAAGATCTGTCTTGGACAGTCTATTTTGTAAAATCGTAATTTAGTCCTCTATCTTTTCCCTTATCCGACCCCCACCCCCATAACAAGGTCGTTGTCTGATGGAAAATATTTCACCCAGATCTACCACAGAATATATATGTTAATTAATTCAACACAAGTCAATATTTTTAGCAACATTCTATCCCAGTATTCCGAGTTCAAGTCCCAGGAGAGAGAATAATACAAGTCAACCAAGTGTGCTTTATTTTATCTTTTTTGGTTTATAATTCCTGCAAGAATTTAGAGCGGAACTCAAAGAAATTCTCTGTATTCCAACATTCCACAAATTCTCCTTGTAAATATCCGTTTATTTTACTGGTTTCGTTTGAGACCATACTGCAGCACTGCCTTCTGTCACACCAACACCTCCATTTAATAATGGTTTCAATCACTGGACTGTGGCCATGCTGGGGCCCTGCCTTGAAGGGTTTAGTCAAACAAATAATCAACCCTACTCTGTTTTTTTTTTTTTCGCAAGATATTTATTCTGTTGGTCTCTTTTGCTGAACTGCTAAGTGACATGGATGTAAACAGACCAACACCGACTGTTAAGCAGTGGTGGGGAACATATACATGCACAAAGTCATAAACACCCATGTACACACACACACACACATACCTTGGGCTTCTTTCAGTTTCTGTCCACCAAATCCATTGTCAAGAGTTTTGTTGGCCCAGAGCTATAGATTGCACTTGCCCAATGTGCCATTCAGAACTGTAGGAAAATTGGATTTGATATCTGTGGTATTTGTTTTGGCTCATTACGTTGTGTGTTCAAATTCCAGCCGTTCTACAAGCTGTACGTTCTTCTCATCAACAACCCCTACTTGTTGTTTCAAGTAACATATGAGTGGGGTGCCGAAAAGTTCCTGGCTTTAAGGGTATCGCAAAAGGCCTGGCTGGAGGCCAAACCTTCCAAGTTCTTTTACAGGGTTTAGAAAAACCGAAGGGCTGCTGGAATAAGTGTGTGAATCTGAGAGGAGAAGAATATGTTTTATAAAATCATAATTAACTGATCCTCCTGTATTTTCTTTTACCCAAAACCATGAACTTTTCAGCACTCCCCTTTTGTGTGTGTGTGTGGTGGGCACATATGCAGGTGTGGCTTCTTTCAGTTTCTGTCTATCACATTCACTCTCAAGACTTCAGTCAGTGTGGGCCTCATGTAGAAGACCCTTGTCCAGGCTACCGGGCTGTAGGACTGAACTTAAAAAATACACGGTTAGAAAACAAACTGAAGCAAACGACCATGCTTGCACAGACTCATTCCTCCGAAACCTAAATTACTTTGAAAATTAATTGAAATACGCAGGAAGTAAATTCCCCACTCCCGGATAGAAATATGGGTTTGAAAAGGTTAACAAGGCACCCTTTGTTTGTGTGTGTGTGTGTGTGAGGGAGGGAGGGAGTCATTAGGCTTTGCTGGCTTAGATGTTAAGGCCTACCTGTATATTTAATCAACAAAAGAATGTATGTATGTGTGTGTGTATGCATATATATATATATATATATATATATATATATATATATATATATATATATATATATATATATATATATATAATGCATCTATATATACAGGTAGATGTAAGTATGTACATACATGTCCGTATATATGCATATACTCATTTATTATTTGTATTATATATCTATATATATCTATATATATACACACATACACAGGTGTGTATAATATATAGAGCCACACAAACATTATATAGGATGTCTCTTCACACAACCTGCCCTGCTCCAGCTTGCTTATATACATGCTGGCTGGTACAGTTCAATGAATGCGTGAAAAGCATTCAGGTCCAGAGATGGGGGGAGGGGATGTTGCTTTTGGTGGTGGTGGTGGTGGGGTTGGCTGCAGGTTGCCTTGACTACAGGCTGTATTGCCATGACATGTCAGGCTGCTTTCCAAAGAAATATGTGTGTGTATACTCACACACGCACACTCACACACCCATATATATATATATATAGGAAAATGAAGTGGGAATTGGAGAGAAAGAAAGAAGGTTGTCATGGCAACAAGTAGAAAAAAAAGACACAACAGCTGCACACACACACACACACTCACACACACACACACAGTAATACAAACACATGCAACCACTTTGTTCAGTGAAGCCATGAAAAGCAGTTGCTTTCTACTGTTTAGCCCCGGGCAGGTGTTGATCTGGCAGAGTTATGAGGAAAGGCATTCCAGGCATGGCTGTCAGGTTAAGAAGCTTGTTTATTTATATGGCACCATCACCAATGCTTTTTTATGTGACCCCTGGGTTGTGATTGTCAATTCCTGTAGCCATTGCGCATGAACAAGAACGAATTTTTTTCTGAAGCTCTTATAAAATGAAAATAAAGAATTTAATTGGGAGAATTTATATTCCAAAACTTCACCTTTATGTGTTTTATATATTGAAATCTTTACCACCTTTTTTTTGTTGCTTGGTTTGATGGGTCTTCTTCTCAAGCATGACATAATGCCAAAAGTCTGTCATTGCCTCCATGAGGCCCAACACTTGAAAGCAGCTCAACCACCTTGCCTCTGTGACTCCCGTTCGAAAGGAACTCAGCTACCTCACCTCCATGAAGCAGCCCAACACTCAAAAGGAACTCAGCTATTTTGCTTCCATGTGGCCCAGGAGCTCAGCCACTTTACCTCCATGAGGCCAAACACTCAAAAGAACTCAGCCACGTCGCCTCCGTGAGGCCCTGAGTAATATAAAGGTTTCTTTCTATAAGTTCCAAATTGCTCTTGTAATTGAAAAAAGAATGTGATGGTGTATGGGATGACAAAGAATGTTTTGTGGACCACGTTTGAGAGAGAGGACAAGCAAAGGACTGAATAATGTTGCAAAAATAAACTTCAATAAGTTTTTGTTACATCAAACACACTTCTTTTGTGTGTTTAAAAATAAAGTGATGGGAGAAAAAAACAATGATAGGCACGAAAAGATGGTAGGGAGGGAGTAATGGGCGAGAAACAATGACAGGCAGTTACATATTGGTTGTTGGTAAAGCGCCTGAATAGGGTGATGGGGGAGTACACACCCAGTTGCAGCCTATTGTGTCAAAGGATAGCAACTTGGTCATTAGATTTATAAATTGACAAAATACATAGCAGTTTGGAATAAGAGGTACCAGTGTGGATGTGTTAAGAAGTTTGCTTCGCAACCATACGGTTCTGGGTTCAGTCCCACTGCATGGCACCTTGGGCAAGTGTCTTCTACTATATCCTTGGGATTGAACCTCAAATCTCATAGTTGGGAAGTGAATTTCTTAACTGCACTACTTTGCTTGTTTTCTTTTCTTTTTCTTTTTTTGTTTTATTTCGTTAATCTTTCATTTTCTTTTTTATATTTAATTCCAGGTGTCCCCTGTTGTCCGCTCGTCTTCGTCATGATGAAGTCGTTAGAGAAGATTCAGTCTGTTATCGTCCTAAGATAGCTTCAGCTCATCTCATCTCTGGCCCATTGTCCATTGTCTCCGAGAGGATGGACTGGGCGTTGCTGGTTTTACGACGACGGCAAAGTTTGGCTGACCTTAACGCAATCCAATAAAGGGTCACGCAAACAGGCTCACATACAAACAAAAAAAACAAGAGAAAAACCCTCCAAAAAAAAAAAAGTGAAAAAAAAACACAGAAAAACAAGTTTAAAAAAATATATATATATAAAAAATCAATTAACTGTGGAACAATTAGTGACTCCCTTTCTTCTTTCTCCCAACGTTACTCCGGAACAAGAAGAAAAACCCTTTACAAAAAGTCTCACCAACAGAAATAACATTTTTTCACCATGCCTCCAAAGCAGGGCTCACTTCCACAGAAGGTAGGTGACCACATCTCTCTCTCTTTTTTTTTGTATCTCCTTTTCTCTCTCTTTCCCTTTCTTTCTCCCTCTCTCTCTCTCTTTCTGTCTCGGCTCTTTCTCTCTCTTTCTCTTCTCTCTCTTTTCTCTTCTTTCTTTCTCTCTCTCTCCTCTTTCTTGTAATTTTAATTTACATGTTTGTGTGTATTTATATGTATTTGTGTGTCTGTGTGTCTATTTATATGCATATATTTCCTTGCATGTCTTTTATTGACAAAGCCATTCACAGATGACTAAATCATTAGCATTTAACGAAGAAGAAACAAAGACTTATACGGTCTTTCTTCCCTCACCCCAACCCCACTGTAATAACAATAATAATTTTTCAATGACACTCCGGCCATGACAAAAAGCCCATGTCCCTCCTCTCTCTATCTCTCTCTTTATCTACCTCTCTATTTCTTTCTCTCTTTTTATACGTCTATAATATATATATCTATTTTTATTATATTTACAAAGCTGTCTTGCCGATAACCGAGGCTGTAAGTACCTTTACAAAATCACCAATACGTCAATAGCTCCTTGTTCTTCCCCCCACCCCCAGCATACCAATATAACGCCACCCCACCACCGTAATCAATGTCAGCTGTTATCCTTTATACCTGTGGCTTCTAATCTCCTTCCTTTCCAAGCTTTGACCAATCTCATCATGGCAAACCCTTCCACTTTCTTTATGCTCTCTCTCTCATGTCCGACCAAACTGGCCTCCTGGATTTCCATTTCAAGTCAAACTTTAGTTAATATTAATTAACCAAATAGAAAAAAAGAAATAAAAAGGTTCTAAGCATACTATAAACAGTAACTGCGTATTTGTTAACTTTATAAGCTCTCAGACTGGTTAAAGAAACATTATTAAAAAATTTTTTAAAAAAACATTCATGGTAAGAGGTTTTCTTGCCAATCACATGGTTTTGGGTTCAGTCCCACTATACGGCAGAGAGTGAACTAATGTAAACATACCAACACCAGTTGTCAAGTAGCAGTGGGACACACATACACAATGGGCTTCTTTCCATTTCCATCTACCAAATCCACTTTCAAGGTTTTGGTCACCCGAGGCTATAGTAGATGACAACTTGCCCAAGGGGTCATGCAGTGGGACTGAACCCAGAACCATGTGGTTGGGAAACAAACTTCTCATTTCACAGCCAAACCTGCACCACACACACACACACACACACACAGAGTAAAATTGACTAATTGTAATCTAGTCTGGTTCTATGTACACATCCAGCAATGAGACACCTGTTGGTAATTGGAAATTAAACAGAAATATAAAACACGTGTTTCATCTCTCTGATGAGGTTAATTAGTCTTAAAATTTCTTATCTTAATTAGTAACTCATCCTAAACATTTAAATAACAAGATACTCACTTGTATTAATCAACATTAAAATTGTGTGTGTGCTCATCCACACACACACACACACACACACACACACACACACACATTATCTGAGCAAATCCTGTGTGTTTATGTATATATTTCTCTATAAAGTTTATTATCTGCCTGCCTATCTCGATCTATCTATCTATCTATCTATCTATCTATCTATCTACCTATGTTATCTCTCTACCTATCTCTCTCATTCTCTCTCACTTTGACATTTCATATCTCTCCCATGAGAAGTTCTGGCAGGAAATGGTTACGTTTAGAATTCTCGCTCTCTTCCTCATGGTACAAAATTGATTCCATTCACAGAATTATTTCTATTAACATTTTTGTCTGGCACTGAACATGACTTTTTTTGTTTCCTGTTTGTTTTCTGCTCTTGTACTCTTTCTCCCATTCTAATCTTTCTCTCCCTCTCTATATGTAATCTCTCTCAGTTTTTATTTCTTTACATATCTCTCTCCCCGCCAATTTTTGGTCTGTCTCCTTATCTTCTTTAATCTTTCTATATGTATTTATCTCTTTCAGGTTTTCTTTTTTGGCCCCTCTCCCTATATCTCTTAGTCTGTTGATTTCTGTCTATTTTTATCTATATGTATCTATCTTTCTTTCTCTCTTTCTTTACCTATCTACCTCTCTACCTACCTCATTTTGTCTCTCTCTCTCTCTCAACAAAATACAGACCTGTAGATAACATAGTCCATGTGAAAATCTAGTTTATATATTGACTCAATACAGTGTACCCCAACCAAGCTTTCCTGAAACCCCAGAATTCCATGAGATTAGGAATTCACAGTAATTAGTTATAATTTGGTTAAATATATACAGATGTGTTTTGTTATGTTTAATTTATTTTTAATTAATATTACACAATGTACAATACATTCACTGTGGTTGGGGAACCCTAGCAGACTTTGGCTAGTAAAATGACTTTACAGGAGATGGGGAATGACCTGAATAGGGGATTGAAAGGGAATTTAGGCTCCACAAGGTCTTGGTCAACCCTTTTGATGCTAATCCACCTGAGACCACCCCCACTGGTTCTATGATATAAACTTCCATCAAACTTCCATGTTAATTTATGTTCCAACACCAGATTAATAATGGCAAGCTAACCCTAACCCAAATTCTCCATTATTTTCGAAATTAATTGAAACAAAGGCAGCGTATTTCTACAGAAATCTTTTAGTCATATGATTCAGCTTCCAGATTTTTCCATTAATATTTGTCTTAACCCTTTTGGTACCGACCCATCTGAGATTGGTTCTGTGATATACAAGCTTCCTGTTTTAAAGCGATTTAAGTTAAAACCGTCCATCAGAACTTGCCAGTGAGCTGGCCGAATGGAATTAGCTTTCTGGACAAAATGCTTTGCAGTATTTCGCCTGTTGCTACATTCTGAGCTTTAAATTCCACCGAGGTTGACTTTGCCTTTCATCCTTTTGGGGTCAATTAAATAAGTACCAGTTGAACACTGGGGGGTTGATGTAATCGACACGTCCCCTCCTCCTCCTCCAAGCTGCCCTTGTGGCCAAAATTTTAGATAATTATTATTATTATAAATAAGGCAGCAAGCTGGCTGAATCGTTAGCACACCATTCTGAGTTCAAAACTTGCCGAGGTCAACTTAGCCTCTCGTCCTTCCAGGGTCGATAAAAAAAGTACCAGTTGGACACTGAGGTCGATGTAATTGACTTAACCCATCCCTGAAATTGTTGGCCTTGTGCCAAAATTTTAAGGCCCAGGAAGACCTGGGCTGAGGTGGTGAGGCAAGACCTTCGAACATTGGGCCTCACCGAGGCGATGACTACTGACCGAGACCTTTGGAAATGTGCTGTGCGTGAGAAGACCCGGTAAGCCAAGTGAGATCGTTGCCAGTGCCCCTGGACTGGCTCTTGTGCGGGTGGCACATAAGATGTACCATCCTGAGCGTGACCGTTGCCAGTACCGCCTGACTGGCCTTGTAGGGTTTTCGAGCGAGATCATTGCCAGTGCCCCTGGACTGGCTCTTGTGCGAGTGGCACATAAAAGACACCATTTCGAGCGTGGCCGTTTTCGTGCGGGTGACACGTAAAAGCACCCACTAC
>NC_069010.1:9388302-9388789 GCF_001194135.2 Octopus bimaculoides
AGTCCTCAGTTAAATCGTCCAACCCATGCTAGCATGGAAAGCGGACGTTAAACGATGATGATGATGATTATTGTTGTTGTTGTTGTTATAATACAAGGTGGGTGAGCTGCCAGAATCGTTAGCAGACCGGGCGAAATGCTTTGTGGCATTTTGTCCGTTTTTACATTCTGAGTTCAAACTCCATTGAGTTCGATTTTGCCTTTCGTTCCTTCGGAGTTGATAAATTAAGTACCAGTGGCACACTGGGGGTCAATGTTATCGATAGTCTCCTCCCCCGCCCAATATTTCAGAACCTTGTGCTTATAGTAGAAAGTATATTCTTGTTGTTGCTGTTTCGTGTGACTTCTGCTCGGTGCGATGCGTTTGCCCTTATCAACTACAATCACGACCACCACTATTTTCATAATGGTGATGAGTCAGTGGCCTTATCTATATGGAACTCCTCTACATAGTTTGGTGTTGTCGAGACACGGGGTGGGGTGCGGTG
>NC_069010.1:9389621-9392952 GCF_001194135.2 Octopus bimaculoides
AGAGAGAGAGAGAGAGAGAGAGGGAGATTTACATGTACACATGAACACTCACATTTTTGTACATGTAGGAGTACATGCTTATACACACAGACACACACACACAGACACAGACACACACACACACACACACACACACACACAGACACACACACACATATGTACATTGATAGACTGATGGTGAAAGTAACGTTAGTGCGAGGCTGTGTCCATTATTCGTGTCTGTGAGATGTCCAGCAGTTATGCAGTTGATTGTACAACACGGGGAATACGTTGTGAATGGGACGGAAGATAACAGCATTTCTTCACACAGACAACAGCTTGGGATCACTCCGTGGTGTTGCTTGGAGGTATGTGTGCGTACATATATACATACATATGTTTGTTCTTTTATTCGAGTTTCAGTGATTTGACTGTGGCCATGCTGGAGCACCGCCTTGTGTTTTGGTCAAATAATTCAAACCCCAGGACTTATTTTTAAGCCTTGTACATATTCTGTTGGACTCCCTTGTCAAACTGCTAAGTTATGGAAACATAAACACACAAACACCAGTTGTCAAATGATGACGGGGGTGACAAACATGAACACACACACACACACACACACACACGTATATGACAAGCTTCTTTCAGTTTCCACCTACCAAATCCACTCGCAAAGCTTTGGTCGGCACAAGGCTATAGTAGAAGACACCTGCCCCGGGTGTCACGTGGTGGGACTGAACCCGGAACCATGTGGTTGGGAAGCAAGCTTTTTGTCTGTCTACCTATCTGTGTCTTCCTGTCTGTCTCTGGGTCTGTCTGTCTGTCTCCCGGTCTTTCTATCTCCCAGTTTGTCTGTCTCTCGGTCTGTTTGTGTAAAATATGCATGTGTGCATGTGTGAAGATATGTTTGCAGATGGACATGGGGTGTGGTCACATGGCCATGCGTGTGAAATTATGTGGTGTGTATAGACCCATATGTCTATGAATGCTCACATATGGGTGGATGGTTGTGTGTGTGTGCACATGCTTACATAACAGGGTGTCCACATATGGGTGGATGTGTCTTTCTACTCCCATAACAGTATAATAGAACTGATTTAACCCCATTATTCTCATTATTTGGGAAACGAATTAACAGGATCATTCGGTTTGTGTTCTGGCATGTTCCATTCCGTGTTCAAATCCCACTGTTGCCAACTTTGTCTTTCATCCTCTCCGGGACAATAACACGGTACCAGTTAACTGCTGGGGGTGGGCTGGCATTTCTACCCTTTGCAGCTCTGGCAAAAACTCTTCAAGTTGTAATCCTACGTAGCTGAGGAGGTTAGTCTCTCTCTCTCTCTCTCTCTCTCTCTCTCTCTCTCTCTCTGTCTCTCTCTCTCTCTCTGCAGCTGTGTGGAGGCATGCACATGGCTGTGTGGTAAGAAGTCTGCTTCTCAACCATATGGTCCTAGGTTCAGTCCCACTCCATGGCATCCTGGGCAAATGTCTTCTATTATAGCCCCAGGCTGACCAAAGCTTTCTGAATGGATTCGGTTGCTGGAAACTGAAGGAAGCTTATTTTTATATATATTAGGCTGAGGAAAAAGTTTGTGCACCATGTTTAAAAAAAATGCTTTTCTATATATTTTTGTGGTGTGTGTGTGTTCATTCATTTGTCTGAAATCGTTTTATGCCCTGAAAGTCAGCCGTGGGACAAATAGGGGTTTGTAGAATATTCTGAATCTAGAGGAGGGATCGATATGATCTACTAAGAACCTTTGAAGTGATGCCCCAGCATGGCCACTGTCTCTTGATTGAAAACAATAAGGTTAAACACCAAAACAACACATCTACAGCATATGGTTGTGTTTACAGCAAGTCGAAAAAGGTCGCAGTACAAGGGAACTAACTCTAAAGACCTTACAGTTGATTTGCGGACCTGTTAATGAATTGAGTTGCCTCCCGTTGACTACACTAACTTCAATCGGTCCTCCTTCAAAATTAATCATTCTTTATATTATAATAATCGATGTTTCTACGTATCTTTTCGAACCCGGAGGGATGAAAACTATAGTTGACCCTTTTTTTTCAGTTAGAACTTCGAACCTGGGACTGAATATGAAACCACATGGTTGGAAAGCAAACCTCTTACCACCCGGCCACACCTGCGACTTTCATCGTTTCGGGGTCGTTAAATTAAGTACCAGTTACGTACTGGGGTCGATGTTATCGACTTAATCCCTTTGTCTGTCCCTGTTTGTCCCCTCTGTGTTTAGCCCCTTGTGGGCAATAAAGAAATAAGAAACGTTAGCACGCCGGGTGAAATGCTTAGGGGTATTGCATCTTTTTTTTTTTTTTTTTTTTTTTTTCTAACGATGTAACGGGAAGATTTGGCTGCTATCTCTAGTAACTCCGACTGCCCATTAACCTCATTCATTGCTTTGTACCTGTGTTGTAGTTGTTGCCGTCATCGCTTGAGTTTATTAATAATAATAATATCAACACTTGTATACACCGTACACACACTGAAGCCTGCTTGTAGGCACACACACACACACACACACACACACACACACACACACGTATGTGTGCTTATATGCTTACCAAACGTCTACATGGTAACATATGCACTTTCTGCACACACACACACGCACACACTCACAGATTAAAGGGTTGTAGCGCGATTTGCTACAAAATAGTCAGAATCTCCTTAATGAACGACTGTGCATCAGCTGCACCAATCGACTGGATGGTCGCGGCAAGAATACCTTTGATCATCAGTCTACTTTAACAAACAGCGCACCGAAATTTAGAAAAATTATCCACGCATATCTTATATACGCATATCTTATATACGGTGTGAGTGTTATATAACGTAGCTGTGAACACTCAGTATCGATCAGCTTAATCGATATTATGACAACACGAAAGAAATTGATTTAGGCTGGGAGGGAAAAGTAACTCTCTCACCCTGTCGTGCACACGCCCTCGTGTGTGTGTGTGGCTTTCAATCATTAGATTGAGGCCACGTATTGAAGAATTTATAGTTGAACGAATCAATGCCAGTATTTATTTTTGTTTAAGTCTGCTACTTATTGTATCGGTCTCTTTGCCAAGCCACTAGGTCACAGGGACGTAAACACACCAGTACCGGTTGTCAAGTGGTTGTGAGAGAAACACATGTACGACGAGGCTTTGGTCGACCTGAGACTAGAAGACAGCCACGCCTGAGCATATATATATATATATATATACTAGCAGAGCCACCCGGCGTTGCCCTGGAATGAAATTGTTGCTTTTAACCTTTCCACCACTGCAGCACAGTGCAAGTGTCTCTCTAGGCCACTTCCTTGTTTTACAATGAATG
>NC_069010.1:9393399-9398002 GCF_001194135.2 Octopus bimaculoides
AACCGTACTTCTGTTAGTAAATTATGAAATTACTTACATCAGTAAATGTGAGTAAACTTTTAGTGAGAACAGTAACGATTGAAGTTAAAATGAAAAAAAAAACTATGGCTACCGGAAGTTGACATTGAGGAACCTTTTTAAAGAAGTGAATCTTAAATATAAAGCAATATTATTTATTTTTAATAAAAAAAAATCAAATGAAGAGCCTAACATTTATCCGAGGTCAAATTATTCATGCATCACAAGTATGGAAGTAAATGGTGAAGCCGTTTTCACGTGATAAGCGATTACACATACATCTCTGTTTTATATATAGTATAGATATATATATATTTCGTATTTGACTTGCAAGGTTCTTTATGTGAATTCTTGTGTTGAGGCCAACAAAAAGAAAGTAGCTCCGATAGCGGACAGTGAACGACTCTTGAAGAAAGAGGTTGGAAGAAGCAACGAAAAGTTTAGAACAAAAAAAATGAGTCAAAATCGAAACTGTGTGTGTGTTAATGAAGCAATAAAATAGAACATTTTATTGACAATGGCGTAATTTGGAGATTTTGACTGTTATTTCTAGCAAGCCGGTCTACCTGTTAATCCCTTCCCATGGTAGGCTCGTGCGACAGTATTATGTATATTCTATGTAATGAGTGGGGAGGGGGCGGGGCAGGGGAGAGAGACAGCATTGTGTCTGTTCATGTAATGAGGACGTTTTCGGATGTGTGTTACCTGGTCAACGACTCTGTTCCTCTTTGTCCGTTTCTGTGTAACTATATCTAAATACCTGTATGTAAATAAATATATGTATATAGATGGATGTGTAGTTCTTTTCTCACGTTTGTCAACACACGTACACAGACACACATAAGTTCATAGATCCGCCGCCTCGTGAATAGAAGAACAAAAAACTCACACACATTGCTCACCTGTCCTCTTTAAAAATAGCTGTTTATGACTCATCGGCCGGTGTTTGTGTGTAAAATGGATGGATATAACGACGGGAAAACGCTGAATCAGAAAGCAATGACAACCTTCCTCTACCACTATATATATATATATTATGTATGTGTGTGTGTATTTTTGGAGGGGATGTATCGTCTGGACGTATACCGTATTGGCTCTACATACTCTTTATTAATATTATACACACACACACACACACACACACACACACACACACACATGAAGATATATATTTATACCTGTGTGCTTGTGTGTATCTTTTGTGTTTTTACTTGTTTGTCATAAGATTGCGGTCATGCTGGGGCACCGCCTTGGAAAATTTTAGTTGCACGAATTAACCCCAATGCTTTTTTTTTTTTTTTTTTTTTTTTTTTTTTTAAAAATCCGGGTACGTATTCTGTTGGTCTTTTTTCAATCGGGTAGGTTGCGGAGCTGTAGATACACCGACCCCGATTGCTACCCCCACCTCTCTCTCTCTCTCTCTCTCTCTCATTCACTGATACCAACCACATCGTGACCCTCGCCCTCAATCCATTCCTACCCCGTTTAATACCTCTTGTTGCCGATTCTCCCTCACCTGTTGACATGTCCCCCCCACCCGTCAACCACCATTCTACTCAACACCACCACCAACACCCCTGTTTTCTGTCCACAAGGATTCATTAATCTAATCAAGCTAATTACTTCTTGAAGAATCTAAGAGGCTGAATATTCCAGACATGTCTATCATAATTCTCTGGTACAATCAACATGTCACAAATGACAAACTTCTATTTTTTAAACCATTTGGCCATACTGTGTACACCCACAATCAGGGCCGGCTCAAGGTACCGGATTTTGGTTGTTCCAGGACTATATTAGAAGACACTTGCCCAAGTGGGGCTGAACCTTTGAACCATGTGGCTGGGAAGCATTTACGTGGCTCCAGCATTGACCCGTTTTGGCCTGTCATTAGTAATGTCCTGGGTCTGCTGGACAAATCTGACCATTCTGAAGACATCTGGCATTTGAAAGGGTTTTCTTCTCTGGATCATAGTTGATACATCCTCACCCATGGGCCTCCACTTCTTTCTGGACCCCCAAAACTGGCCATCTTTGAAAAGCTGTGTTTGCTTGTTGGATCCATGGGCAAAGTGCGGCACTTTTCAATCACTTTCTGACTTGAACTGGAATCTGCCATGTTGAAAACTTCCTCGTTAAGTAACACATCTGCTCTTATAATTAGCAGAAATAAAGTATTCTGAATATTATTTTAGCAAGTTTGAAGTGATTTCTTTTGTGCCGTAAACCATTTACCACTTACTCTGGTGCCCCCCTTCCTTCCCTTGATGCCCTAAACATGTGCTTATTTTACTTATTGGTAAATCCAGTGCTGCCCACCACCACCACCACAGCAACCACATCCGTCCACTCATCTCGCTATGACAAAACAGTCATCTTTCTCTTCTATCGTCCATTTACATTACATAAGGACTTCTTTCATTGTGGTTAGCTGAAACTAGTAGTTTGTGATTTTGAGGGAGATTAGGCTGCTATTTCTAACAGGTCTCACTTGCTGGTTTATTATACACACACACACACACACACACCTAGCTGCAACACAAATGGGTGTGATTTGAGGAAGATTTGGCTGCTATTTCTACCTACTCTCGCTACCATGTAGAGGTCTCCCTCATTGGCTTATACATAGATAAGAGAGTAGGGTGTGATTTGAGGGAGATTTGGTTGCTATTTCTAGCAGGTCTAGCTACCATGTAGAGGTCTCCCTCATTGGCTCATACATATATACATAGATAAGAGTGTAGAGTGTGATTTGAGGGAGATTTGGTTGCTATTTCTAGCAGGTCTAGCTACCATGCAGAGGTCTCCATTGGCTCATACATACCTATATACATAGATAAGAGAGTAGGGTGCGATATGAGGGAGATTTGACTGCTATTTCTAGCTGGTCCAGTTCTCCTCCAGAGGTCTCCCTCCTTTGCACTGGTAGCTGGAGTTAATGTTGCTTGTTGCTGACAGGGGTCATGTTACAGGGAATCTGGCTGGTTGGCCGGTTGGTTGGCTGGCTGGCTGCTTGGTTGGGTTCTGTCCCATCCCTAGCATCCATCCACCCCCACCTCCACCCCTACCCTGCCCTCTGCCAGTAGATGTTGACCTGACCCAGTTGACATTTTTTTGAAGAGGAGAAAGAGTGAAGTGGGGGGTATAAGTGGGGGTGTTGGTGTGTATGTTTGTGTGTGTAGGGGGGAGCTGATAACCCTCCTCTGAAGAAGGAAACGGGGTGGAGGGGTGGGGGTTTACAAAAACAAGTGTCTCCTCCCCCCCCTCTCTCTGTCTACCTCACTTTCTCTGTAACATTGTAGGCACATCAAAGCCCCACTCGCCACTCATACTTACTGACTTCCACTCACCACCACCACCACCACCACTCACTCTCACATACTTCTCAAATTTTGTTACCCCCACCCCCACCCCAACACTTTGATCCACTCCACCATCACCCTCAGCACAAAGAGGGAAAATAATGTTTATTTTTGTACACTCCCACTTTTTATTTATATTTGAAAACTTTCCTCCTACTTTTTTGAACTGCAAAGTCTTTGATCAGATCCTCAAAATTAATCTTAGGTTAACACATCTGCATCTAGACTGAGTAGAGATAAAAGCATCCCGAATATTATTTTAGCAAGTTTAAAGTGATTTCTTTTGTGCCGTAGACCATTTACCATTTCTATAATGCCCCGTCTCCTTCCATTGATGCCCTAAGTACGTGCTTATTTTGCTTAATGGTTAATCCAGCACGGCGTTAAGGATATGCATGGCTGTGGAGTGTTCAGCCACTTGCACATTCGTTCTGCTAGCAGACTGTTCCATTGACCAGAACAACTGGAACCCTCGTCATCGTAACTGACCAAGTGCCAGTCACACACACTACTTGACTCTGCCAGTGTTGGCTTATGTCCATGTGACTTAGCAGTTTGCTAAAGGAGAACTGACAGAATAACTACCAGACTTAAAAAAAAAAAAAAATTAGTGTAGAAACCCTTCAAGGTGGTACTCCAGCATGGCCACAGACTGAAGATATATATATATAGTTTGTTTTTCACTCTTTCTTCCCTTCTCTCTCTTTTCTCCCCTCTCTCTTTCAGCCATAAAGGGGGGAGGAAAGAGTGGTGGTTGTGATTGATGAGGTCGGATAGGAGTGGAAGTCACAGCTTGTAATACTATGTACTACATGCTATTGTGTGTGTGTGTCATGTGTATAACCCCCAACCCCTAACTCTCACGTTATATATATATATATATATATATATATATATGTATGTATGTATGTATGTATGTATGTATACATCAGTAACATTACACACAAGTACTGCATACCAACTTAGTTAACATTGTGTGTGTGTGTGTATATATTCATGTATGTATGCATGTATAAGTCTATAGCCATTCTTGGCATTACAGCTGTTTAGTAATACACATACACACACACCCATAAACATTCATAAGGAAAAAAAGCTTTGAGGAGGGATGGTCAGAACTAGATAATTGGGAGGAAAGAGAAGAGGTTTGGGGAGAGGCAGGTGGGAAGGTAACTGGGTAGACAATGAGACATAGGTATGTTGTAAGAGATAGCGTGTTTGAT
>NC_069010.1:9398012-9398624 GCF_001194135.2 Octopus bimaculoides
ATATATATATATATATATATAAGCAATTATGCAAATAAAGAAATTAGATATATTGAAATATAATAATCTAATATATCTAATTTGTTTATCCACATAATTGCCTCTACACCCACTCAACCTTGCGGAGTCAGTCTCCTGTGAAATCTTCGGAGTCTAAGTTTGAATCTTTTGAGCTCTACTCAGTGCCTTCTATACAGAGAATCTCTGGGTCTCATCCCTGGACTCTCTCTCTCTCTCTTACCCCGAAAAGTTTTCTTGCAGAAAATTAAGGATGAGAGCAAACAAAACAACACACAGTGTGATTTAGGACGGTGGACAAGGACAAAGAATTGAACAAAATTTAGCTTTGGGGCCGAAGAGAGAGAGAGAGAGAGATCCTAAAACCAATGTGGAACATAAAAAGTATTAAAAAGCATTGGTATGGGTGGTGGTGCCATGTTAAACGCACCCAGTATCCTCTGTAAAGTGGTTGGTGTTAGGAAGGGCGTCCAGCTGTAGAAACCAAGATGGTACTTGGTGCAGCCCCTATATATATATATACGTCAAGCCACCATATACATACATACATATATATATATATATATATATATATATATATATACACACACACAC
>NC_069010.1:9398634-9414599 GCF_001194135.2 Octopus bimaculoides
CATATATATATATATATATATATATATATATATATACACACACACACACACATACATACACATACAGGGTTGGCCAAAAGTTAGCTGACGGTAAATCAAAATTCCATAGATACTATCTGTAATTCTGTATTACCTCGAATGGAAAAAATGGTGTCGTTGAAGAAGGACTTCAGTTTGGACAATTTTCATGATGTTTCATGCTCAGATGCTTTTATTAAATTCATTCAATTGTTAAACATAAAATAAATCTTAGAATTGAAAGGTTTCGATTTACTGTCTGCTGACTTTTGGCCAACCCTGTATGTATCGTGTGTGTGTGTGTTTTTCTTTCGCCACTGCTTGACAAATTGTGTTGGTTTGTTTATGTCCTGTAACTTAACGGTTCAGCAAAATAATATTTTTTTTACTGGGGTTGGTTTGTTAGCGTAAACCCTTTGAGGTTGGTGCCCCAGCGTGACCGCAGTCTAGTGAGTGAAATTAGTAAAAGATAATAAGAGAGAGACAGAGACAGGTAAAGATGTAGGATAGACCACCAATAAGTGAAAAGAGATAGGGAGAGATACGGGAGGAGAAGTGTGGAGATGAAACAGAAGGGGATCAGAAGGGAATTATGTAAAGGGCAGATGTGTGTGTGTGTGTGTACGTCGTTTGGTGATGACAGTTTTTACAACTGAAGTGGGTCCTCCTCATTAAACAGGAGGACATACAACATACGGATGGAGAAGCGACTGACACATAACATGCAATGACAGTCTCACTACGGCTGCTGCTGCCGTGACTGACTGACACACGCTCGCGCGCGCTCGTTCTCTATCTCTCTTTCACTCAAAATCATTAATCTGTCTTTCGTCGTGACTGGACAACGCTGCCATCTCCTCCTCTGCCCTCCTCTTCTCCCCTTCCCTTCCCACTGCTATCAACGCTATTTCTCTCCTCCTCCTCCTCTACCTCCCACCATCTCCTTTACTCCCTTCTTCCAGTTTAACTCTCGCACAGCTATTAATATCACTAACATCATCATCATCATCATCGTCATCAGTGACAACAGTAAACAACATCACTACACCCCTCTCCTTGTCATTTCACTTCTCTTCTCACACTTTCTCTCCTTCTCCTCCCCTTCTCTACTCCCTCCTTCTTGTTTTTTAATCCTTCCCTTCTCTCTCCCTCTCTCTCTAGTTCTCTATTCTTACGATTTTCCTTCCTCCCCTCTCTCTTGTTGTTTACCCCCTCTCTCTCTCTTTAAGTTTTTGCTCCTCCCCTTCTTCACTCTAGTTCTCTCTCTACATTTCTCCTACCTCTCCTCATGGTATTCAATTCCCCCTCTCTCTCTCGCTCTCTAATTCTCTATTTCCCCTCCTCCTCCTCTCTCTGTTTCTTGCTTATTCGTTCATTCCAATTCCCTGTCTTTGTACTTCTCACATATTCACTCTTACTCTATCCATAGTTCTTTGTTTCTACCTCTCTCTCTCTCTCTGTGTATCTATCTTATCTGCCTCTCCTATCAGTCTACCTATCCATCTCTCTCTCTCTCTCTCTCATACAACACTCACTCCATGTCACTCTCTCACTCGATTCTCTTCTCCTCAAGGAAGTTCTAAAAAAAGAGGGAGAAAAAGAAGGATAAACTGATTGTATATCGGTTGTTGTTGTTGTCATCTCCGTTGCCCCCCCCTCCTCTCTCTCTTCTCCTCTTTCAACAGTTTCTATTCAAAGTTGTCAACTGGCATTTTTCTTGTCCCTTCCACCAAATTCTTCAGACTTGTCCCACTTCCTTCTGGATTTTAGCTGCTACAGGACTGCACTTTCCGCACCATATTACACACCCACACGCACACACACATACACACACGTATAATGCATACACATACATTTATACATAAATACACACACATATACACAGTCTTAGACACATAGACGCACTATATACAAACACCATATATATACACACACACACACACACTCGCACAGATGCAGATGCATATGATAAACAACATATACACACCGTGTGTGTGCGTGTCACTTGTATTGTGGACGATATACTCGTCTGATTCCTAATTCACACAAAATCACATTTTATATACACTTTCTCTCTCTCTCTCCCATTTATACACACACAAGTTTCTCACAGTTACATGGATTTGCCCTGACCTAGACACCCATGTAACTTCATTCATTTATACACGCCGACACAAGTGTACATATATAAACATATCTGCATGTGTATATATATATATCTACACACACACACACACACACAGTTATTTAGCAGTGTGTATATATATATATATACAAATACACCAATAACAAAGAAACACACATCTGACTTGTATATAATGGTTGTACACATATTTCCGACCATCATGGATCTCTGCAATTACTCTCCAGGTATTATTATTATTATTATTTTTATTATCTTTCATTTAATTTCATCAGAGCCAAAAAACTTCTTGGCTGCTACTCATCATTTCTCGTTTCTCACATCTTCTCCAGGGATGAAACTCTGGCCATCGGGGAATTTTCATCTTTCCACATGGAATGTTATATTTGTTTATATATTTATATGTCTTTGTTGTTTTGTATGGGGTACTTGTTTCTTTGTTTTTTTCCCCTACCCCTTTCTTTGTTTTAGGTACAACAACAACATACAATCATCCCTTTACACACACACACGTGTGTGCATTTTCCTTTCACATATGTTTCATGCGGTGAATAAACCGAACAGGTGAAATCCAGATTAAGGGCGGCTAAGATTTCCATTCTAAATGTGTTGTACTCCATACTTCTTGTTCTTTTGACTGTGGCCATGCTGGAGCACCGCCTTTAGTCGAACAAATCAACCCCGAGACTTATTCTTTGTAAGCCTAGTACTTATTCTATCGGTCTATTTTGCCAAACCACTAAATTACGTGGACTTAAAAACACACACACACACACACATATATGATGGGCTTCTTTTCAGTTTCTGTCTACCAAATCCACACAAGGCTTTGGTCGGCCCAAGGTGCCATGCAGTGGGACTGAACCTGGAACCATGTGGTTGGGAAGCAAGCTTCTTTCCACACACCCATTCCTACACCTATCCATTTTTATTGAGTTTGGGGCTGTGTGGTAAAAAGCTTGCTTGCCAACCACAAGGTACCGGTTTCAGTCTCACACTGTGTGGTACTTTGGGTAAAGTGTCTTCTGTATAGCCTCGGATGGACCAAAGCCTTGTGAATGGATTGGGTTGATGGGTTGAACCGAAAGAAACCCATCATGCTGTGTGTTTGCCCCCACCACCCCTCAACAACGGGCGATGGTGTGTTTACATCCTTGTAACTTAGCAGTTTGGCAAAAGAGAATGATAGAATAAGTTCCAGGATTTTTAAAAAATGAAGTCCTGGGGTTTGTTCATTTGACTAAAAATCCTTCAGGATAGTGCCCCAGCATGACCACAGTCTAATGTCTGAAACAAGAAAAAAGGTGTGTGTGTGTGTGTGATACAAGTATGGTTGTGTGGAAAAGAACCCATTTTGCAAGTTCATGGGTTTGGGTTCAGTCCTCCTGCGTGGCACCTTGAGCAAGTATCTTCCTTCTGCTATAGCTTTCATCAGTCCAGTCAAAATCCTTGTGGCTGAATCTGGAAGGTAGAAATTGAAGTTCAGCATAAAAGACGGGCAGAATAAGTGCCAGGTTTTAGAAAAAAAGGAAGAAAAGTTGTGCTCCAGTATGACCACAGTTAAATGACTGAAAAACACACATATACACACACATCAATTGCTTTAGAACTTTATTTTCACTTTGCCTACCAACAGTCCACCTCATCATCATCATCATCATCAGTCTAACGTCCTCTTTTCCAAGCTTGCATGGGTTGGGCAGAATTTTTGCAGCCAAGTGTCCCTTCCTGTCGTTAGCCTCTTTCCGAGCAAGATGATATTCCGCCCCCCCCCCCACATGTGCCAGACATCATGCAATGTCAAAACATACATGCTTGCATGCATACATATATACGAGGGGGTGCTTAAAAGTTCCTCACAAAAGGCCTGGTTGGAGGCCCAACTTCCCAAGTTACACCATTTCTGTCCTCTCTCATCCTCTGCATTCATCATCATCATCGTTTAACGTCCGCTTTCCTTGCTAGCATGGGTTGGACGATTCGACTGAGGACTGGTGAAACCGGATGGCTACACCAGGCTCCAATCTGATTTGGCAGAGTTTCTACAGCTGGATGCCCTTCCTAACGCCAACCACTCTGAGAGTGTAGTGGGTGCTTTTACGTGCCACCCGCACGAAGGCCAGTTAGGCGGTACTGGCAATGGCCACGCTCAAAATGGTGTATTTTACATGCCACCTGCACAGGAGCCAGTCCAGCGGCACTGGCAACGAACTCGCTCAAATGTCTTTTCACGTGCCACCAGCACAAGTGGCAGGAAGGCGACGCTGGTAACGATCACGCTCTACAATCTACGTTTCTCCCTGTCGTGGGGGGAGGCCTTTGTTGCCAGCAGTGGTGGTAACTCCTTGGACTTTTTCCAATTAGTTCTTACTCTCGCTTCTGTGCTTTCAGAGCAACCACCTCCCTCGTGGATATGTCTCCCAGGATGCAAAAACTATCAGCTTCTTCCAGTCAACCTTTCAAGCATTCAAGGGGTTCTATTTCTGGTGTATGACCATGGAATTGCACCTAGAAAGTTCCCCTCTGAGGCGCAAGTCCAGGCAAGGTTGTTTATGGAAGACCAGCAGTCGGCCATGCATACCGGCCTCCCGTCTCCACACCACTGATGAGGCACAGTCATGGCTGTGTGATAAGAAGCTTGCTTTTCAACCACATGGTTCCAGGTTCAGTCCCACTGCATGGCACCTTGTGAGTGGATTTGGTAGATGGAAACTGAAAGAAGCCTGTCATACGTATTTATGTTTGTCCCCAGTACCGCTTGATAACTGATGTTGTTTGTTTTATACCTCTGTAACTTAGCAGCTTGGTAGTGAGAGACTGATGTAGAATAAGTAATGGAGTTGATTCATTCGGCTAAAAGTTTACAAAGTGGAGCTCCAGCATGGCTGCAGTCTAATGATTGAAACATAAGATAGCCACACGCATGCCAACACACACACACACGCATGCCAATACACACATACGCACACAAGCAAGCATGCACACACACATGCAAACACAATGTGCACTCACACGCAAACACATACATACGCATACATACACGCATACACAAACACATGCAAACCCACTCCCAGTGTATCCACATAAACCAGTTAATGTAGGGATGTACCGACTGACGTTAGAATTTCCGTCTTTACCAACAAAATAAAACCAAAGCATTGCAGTAATTACGTTAACGACTCTAATTTTCTTTCCTCCATTGAGGAAATTCCAGTTCATTGACAAGATCCATTTATCCTTTTTCCCCCATCCTTCATTTCATCAGCCTCTCAGTTATTTTAAGTGTCTTCATGCCATTGGCCTATTTCAGTTATTTCCCTTTCTTGTCTTTTTGTTTTTTTAACTTGTTTCACTCATTAGACTGTGGCCATGCTGGGGCACCGCATTGGAGGATTTTAGTCAAAGTAATCAATGCCAGCACTTATTACTTTTTCTTGAAGCCTGGTATTTATTTGATCAGCTTGTTTTGCTGTACCGCTAAGTTATAGGAACATAAACACACCAACACTGGTTGTCAAGTAGTGATGCAGAACATATATAGTTCAGTTAAGGGTTAAATATTCCTCATTAAGGGATTATGTCTGTTTTTTGCAATTAATAAATATATAGGCGTAGGAGTGGCTGTGTGGTAAGTAGCTTGCTTACCAACCACATGGTCCCGGGTTCAGTCCCACTGCGTGGCATCTTGGGCAAGTGTCTTCTACTATAGCCTTGGGCCGACCAATGCCTTGTGAGTGGATTTGGTAGACGGAAACTGAAAGAAGCCTGTCGTATATATGTATATATATATGTATGTGTGTATGTGTTTGTCCCCCCAACATCGCTTGACAACCGATGCTGGTGTGTTTATGTCCCCGTAACTTAGCGGTTCGGCAAAAGAGACCGAAAGAATAAGTACTAGGCTTACAAAGAATAAGTCCTGGGGTCGATTTGCTCGACTAAAGGCGGTGCTCCAGCATGGCCACAGTCAAAAGACTGAAACAAGTAAAAGAGTAAAAGAGTTATTAATTGATTGATCTCTATTTTCTCATTTTTCTTATATAGAGGGAGAGAGAGAGAGAGATGATGGGCTTCTTTCAGTTTCCATCTATCAAATCCACTCAAAAGGCTTTGGTTGACACAAGGCTATAAGTACATTACATACAAACACATATTATACACACTGCATACCAACTTAACTAATTTTAGTTACATTGTGTGTGTGTGTGTGTGTGTGTATTCATGTATGTATGTATGTATAAGTCTATAGCCATTCTTGGCATTACAGCTGTTTAGTAATACACATATGCACACACACCCATTGACATTCATAAGGAAAAAGCTTTGAGGAGGGATGGTCAGAACTAGATAATTGGGAGGAAGGAGAAGAGGTTTGGGGAGAGGCAGATGGGAAGGTAACTGGGTAGACAATGAGACATAGGTATGTTGTAAGAGATATCCTGTTTGATCCCCAAGTATCAAAATATATATGCTCGGTTATCTCATAGCTTTGAGATTGCAATGATGTGATTATTTTGAGAATGACCTTGTAGGGTAGGTGTGAGAGGTTGGACCTGGCTAGTTTACATGCTAAAGACTTAACACCAATATTGGATTACATCCTTTCTTCCTAAGTGTGTGAGACCCTGAAAATATAAAGGGTCACATGTGCTGCCCTTTCATGCCTGACTTTTAAGGGAAACCAACAAATAAGGGGGGAAAAGCATCCTTCTACCAGTGTTATGGACCCTATAAAAGGTTTAGGGCTTCTGGCCCTTTTCTCCTTTCATGAACAGGTTTGAAATAGTGTGTATGTGTGTGTGTGTGTATATATTATTTCATTTAAATTACTTGTTTGTATGTATATATGTTGTGTGGTTGTAGGGATATGTGTGTATATATATGTGTGTGCGCCTGTGTAAATTAGATTTGAATTCTGTGTATGAATATTGTGTAGGTGTTAGTGTATGTGTGTGTCTGAGCTCATGTTTATAAGTATAAATCTTATTTTATCGTTTGTACGTCATACACATATATATATAGGTATATTCAATGTGTGTGTGTGTGTATACATGAGTGGGTGCATATGTGTGTATGTGTACATGTATGTATGTATATATAATGTGTTTTTGTACATATATGTATGTCTATATGTGTGTATGTATATATGCATGTTTGTTTTGGTACTGGTGTGTGGGTGGGTTTTATTTGATTTAGATATCTGAAATTCCTTTCATTCTTCAATGATTATTTCCAATATATCCTGTGATTAATCAATTCCTAGAATGGTAGAATTAGGAAAACCCAGACAATCATCATCATGTTTTTTTGTTTTTTTTTTCCATACTGGAATGAGTTAGATGAAGGTAGCTAATTAGCAGTCGTTAAGTGTTTGGTAGAATGCCTTGTGGTGGTTGTTTCCAATCCCTGCAGTCAATCATCATCACCACCACTTCCCCTCCATCGCTGCCATCATCATCATCATCATCACTACCACGTGACAAGGGTGACCCAGGCTGACTAGAATGAGCTTTTGCTGCAGGGACCAGATCACTAGGTTAGCCATGTCTGTGGAAAAAGTCTGTTTGTTCTCAAAGTGATCCGACCAGACACAGTAATTCTCATCAACAAGGCACGTAAAAAGCACCCACTACACTCTCTGAGTGGTCGGCGTTAGGAAGGGCATCCAGCTGTAGAAACTCTGCCAAATCAGACTGGAGCCTGGTGTAGCAATCTGGTTTCACCAGTCCTCAGTCAAATCGTCCAACCCATGCTAGCATGGAAAGCGGACGTTAAATGATGATGATGATGATGATGATGATGATCAGGGTCACAGGACATTTGGTGATGGTCATACGCACACACTTGCACGCACGCAGATGACAGGCTTGTTTCAGTTTCTGTCTACCAAATTCTCTCACAAAGCATTAGTTTCCCTAGGTTTATAATTAGAAGGTACTGGCCCAGGCCCAGGGTGTCAAACTCTGGGGACTGAACCTGGAACCACAAGGTTGTGAAGTAAACTCTTTTAACCACACAGCCACACTTTTCTGCCTGCGTCTCTTACATATAAAAAAAAAGAAGGGGTCCCCAAATGCCCTGCCCTCCTCCCCATTCCCGTCACTAAAGATACTTTTATTATGTCAGCAAATACTGAATCCTGTTACGACACAAAAGACCCTTTAAAAGCCATCAATTTGCTCAATGCACCACAAATACAGAAAAAAAATATATATATTTTGGAGAAGTTCAAAGACCTTCAGAGAAAAACCTCAATGGCCCACATCCTGCCTGTTACCAACTTCCTATTGTCAGGCAGGGAATGACAATTATAGGAGAGAGAGAGGGAGTGGTGGTAGGGTGAAGGGTGGCAGTTTGACCTTCGTAATCAGGATTTCTAGGAGTGTGGGAATCCCCGTTTGGCCCCTTATATATAGCTGCACCCACCCTACGGATGGTCTCACTTCCAGTCTCTTTGTATACTCTTGTGATACATTTCCGGCACCCCCCACCTTCTCACAAGAAATTCTGTGACCCTCCTTCCCTCCCTTGCATCTTTCTGTAAATTGCCCTGACAAACTCCCATCACCAGCTGCCCTTCTTATTTCTTTGCTGCCCACAAGGGGCTACACACAGAGGGGACAAACAAGGACAGACAAAGGGATTAAGTGGATTATATCGACCCCAGTGCGTAACTGGTACTCATTTAATTGACCCCGAAAGGATGAAAGGCAAAGTCGACCTCGGCGGAATTTGAACCCAGAACGTAGCGGCAGACGAAATACCGCCAAGCATTTCGCCCGGCGCGCTAACGATTCTGCCAGCTCGCACATGAAATCCCTTTTTATCATTGGCAGACCAGACAAAATGCTAAACGAGACCCCTGCTCCAGCATCTTAAAAGTAGGAAGAACTCCATTACACGGTGTAGCTCTGGAAAGGCAGGATGGTCATGGATGGAGCTCGTATGGAACCAGTTGACCTGGTGCTAAATAACAGCAATAACCATTGTCACCCGTCTCGTTTGAAGACTCAGCTGCTTTTTCTGTTTAACCCCAGGTCAGTCTTCATCCTGTAGACCTATGATCAGAGATGTTCTCGCCATGGCTATCTTGTCTTTCATTCAGACATAGTGTATCTAGGACTACATTATCCGATGTCCTTTATTGTTGTCGTTTAACCCTAGGTTGGTCCTATGACTTCTGATCAAACACGTTCCATCCTGTCTTTTATTCATTGTGTATCTAGGACTACACTATTGAATGTGTCCTTCCTTGTTGCTTGGTCCCATGTCAGCCTTGATCCTGTTGACTTACGATCAAAGACGTTCCAGCTGTGACCATCCTGTCTTGATTTTGTCATAGCATATCTAGGACAACACTATGAGTGTGACATGAGGGAGGTTCAGCTACTATTTCTGGCAGGTCATGCAGCTATATATAGTCTCACTGCATGGCTCTGCTGATATGAGTAAATATTCGATGGGTGGAATGACATTTGAGGGTGGGTGGGCAGGAAACATCAGGCACTTCCTCTGGGTACTCCCCTCCCCCCCCCCTCTCTCTCTCTCCCTCTCTCACTCCATATAACCACTTGACCAATTTGTCCACAGTATTAACAAGATTGGACTTAACATTAATGACAACCACTGTTGCTACCACCACCACCACCACCACCACCACTACCTACACCACCTTCACTAGCACCTACTACAACTACCACCACTGCCATCACCACCACCATCATCATCATCATCCACACCACCACTACCACATCCTCTTTAAGCAACCTAACCCCTTCCCATCCCCACACTCCCTCCACCCCAACACCACCAAATAAAATGCTTTTTGAGGCCTGGCTGTGTGGTTGAGGATCACACTTTGCAGCTGTGTAGTTTTGGGTTCAGTTCCACTGTGTACTGTTGGTGATAGGGTTAGGGTTAGGGTGGTGGTGGTGGTTGCAAGAAGTATGGATGGTGGAGGTGGCACTTTGGGCCAGTGGCTTCTTTTATAGCCTCGGGCTGACCAGTGCCTTGCGAGCGTGAACTTGGTTGATGGAAACTGTATGGAAGTCCGCCATTGCTTAATAACTGGTGTTGGTTTGTTTACACACCCATAACTTAGCAAAGGGACGAGCAGTTCCGTTAGAAGAGACAGCTTTAGTATAGGACTTAGAAATTTGTTATACAAAAAAAAATGTCTTTATAGTGAAACTGTGACATCCACCCTTTGTCTGTCCAAAGCAGTTTCATAAATCTGTCCTAAACATCCACACTTGTTTACAAGAGATTTTTGTTATCTCTTGTTTTCATATGTTCTGAGGAAAACAAAGTTTTGCTTTTCATAAGTTCCAAGTCACTCTGGTGATTAAGATAAAAATTAGGAATGTATGTTATGATGCATGGAAGCCAGGGAAATGTGTCCTCTGTATCCCATGAGAAAGACAACAAGACAGGCCAAGAGTTGAGCAGTTCTCTTACAAAAGACAGCTTTAATGTGATGTTGGGGAATTTGTTATATAAAACAGTTTCTTTATAGTAAGGCTGTGTAATTTTTTTTGCCAATCCAAAGGATTTTAATAACTTTCTCCTGAAATTCCATGCTTGTTTTCAAACTTTTTTTTGTCTCATGATTTGAGTAAAATAATTTTTTCCTTCCATTAAGTCCCAAGTTATTCTTGTAATTGAAAGTAAACAAATTGAGAATGTGTCTCATATACGATGATGCATGGGCGCCAAGGAAATGGGTCCTGTTTCTCATATTAAGGGTCAGACAGGTCTCTAACAAATGCTGTCATCGTCATCATCATTGAGCTTTTACAATTAGCTACATACATATATATACATACATATATATGTATATATATATGTATGTATATATAGCTCAGTCCTGTTGGTGAGGGCATAAAGACCTCCCATTGGAGTCTTACTGCTTCACCTCCTCTTTCTTGCCCTCCCTCTGCTGGTTTTTTCTTCTTTTCCTCAAGTGTTATCTCTGTCATCAACAAGTATCCGCTTCCTCCTCCAATGGCTCACAGCACTTTCTCTATGAATCAACCAGTTACCATTAACCGTTTAATAGTGTGTGGGCGTCTATGTTGTGCGTATGCATGTGTATGTACATGTTATGCATATCTGTGTGTGTATATATTTATGGGTGGGTGTCTATGCCGCCTCTCTCTTACATGCAGGAATGTAGTCATATCTGTGTATTTAATAAAACATATATTTAATCTCAGTTTAAAACCAGGTCCCTCTGGTTAAACACTCCTTTCCCTATGTCTGCATTGTGAGTTCAAATCCTTTAATCCACATTTGAAGTTAAAGTACCTCGTCACTTACTGGGCCCAATTTTCCTTCCTCATCTCTCTCTCTCTCTCTCTCTCTCTCAAGTCAACTATGCCACATGTGAGAAACAGGTTGTAAGTCACTGCACACACTCGCTGCAGCCGCTGCCATCAACATACAATGCACCCAGTGCACCTTGTAAAGAGAGTGGTGTCATAACACTTGTACGGCATCCAGCTGTAGAAACCATATCGAAGCAGACAATTGGAGCCTGGTGCGGCTCTCCAGTTGGCCAACTCTTTTCAAACTGTCCGACCCATGCCAGCATGGGAAATGGATGCTAAATGATGATGATCATTGTAGATAGACTGGTGTACACACACACACACACACACACACTCTCTCTCTCTCTCTCTCTTATTTATATAAACATGTCCTGTATGAAGCACTTGTCCTGGTGCCACAATAAAAGCAGCCAGCCAGTACACATTGTAAAGGGGTTGGCATTAGAAGGAGCATCCAGCCATAGGAACTGTGCCAAAAGAGACAAGATGATCCATGGAATAACTGTTGTGTTTATACATTATCATCATCATAGTTTTAGTGTCCGCTTTTCCAACCCTGCTTGAGTCAGACAGAGCTTGTTGAAGCAGATTTTCTATGATGGGATGCTCTTCCTGTCACCGACCATCACCGGTTTCCAAGCAAGGTGACGTTTTCTTACTGGAGTTATGAGGCACAGGTTATGAGGCACCTTACTGGAGGAGTTGAGGAGGCACAAGTCACTAGAACCATACTGGAGGAGTAATGGGGCACATGTTAGTGGCACCTCATTAAAGGAGGTACCTATTTGTGACCCCAAGTCTTGACATCATTGGTTGACCTGTGAGATATGTTAGTTAAGAGAGAAACTGAAGCAAATCAGGGGAGAAAGAGATAAGTGGACCCTCAGGGGTCATCTAGTAGAGGCTTCACCCCCTAATGATGATGAGGAGAAGGGGTGGCTACATGATCTCGTGTATCCTGTAATAAAGACTGTATGGTGTGAGGTGAGGGAGATTTGGCTGCTGTTGCTGTTGTTATAGACGCAGGCCAACCCTATGATCAAAAGGTGTTCCATTTATGACCATCCCGTCTTTTATTTCAGACACGGTGTGTCCTTGACACACCGTGTTCTTGTTCTTGCCAAGCAAGCAGACCCTCTGATCAAAGGTGGTCCAACCATGCCCACCCAGATGTTTATCTCAAACTATATTATCCAATGTGCCTTCTCACACTTTAACACTGTGCAATACTTTGATGTTTCTAGCATGTTAAGTCCACTGAGGCTCTTTCACACACACAGAGTACCTTGTGGTGATTAGCACAAAATCCCCCCCCCCTGTTCTATTTCAAATACTTGTTCTCCTGACCAGTACAGCACCACCACTGCCACAACAACCATTTCCATCATCACCTTCACCATCACCACCACCTTTTACATCAATACCCTCATCATCATCATCACCATCATCAGCACAACCATCAGCCATGCCTCCTGCAACACTCCCCACCCCCATCTTCACCACCCTCACTTTACATTCCTTACTATCAGTGCACTCTTCTCATTAGGTGTTAATTATAAATAACGACCTCCCAATTAGCGAATGTCTGGTGTGGGAGTGTGTAGGGGGAGGGGGTGTTAGCAGTGATGGGGGTAGTGTTTAATCTTGAGTAAGGACTGACTGTAAAGACGTAATCAAATGCCTTCCAGCCATGACCAGCTCACCATATACAGCTTTAACCAATGTGTGAAATGAGGGAGATTTGGCTGCCATTTCTAGCAGGTCTAGCTACCATGTAGAGGTCTCCCTCACTGGCTTGTACATACATAAAACAAGGGGGTGTGATTTGAGGGTGAATTTGCTGCTATACCTATGGCTGTGTGGTAAGAAGTTTACTTCCCAACCACATGGTTCTAGGTTCAGTTCCTCTGCATGGCACCTTAATCGAATGTCTTCTATAACCCTGGACCAACTAAAGCCTTTGAGTGGATTTGTGTTTGTCTTTGTCTACATTTGTCCTCCAACACCACTCAACAACCGGTGTTGGTGTGTTTACATCCCCGTGACCTAGCAGTTTGGCAAAAGTAACTGATACAATAAGTACCGGGGTCAATTCATTTTGAACTAAAGATTCTTCAAGGTGGTGCCCCAGCATGGCTAAAGTCTTGTGACTGGGCTGTGGGTGTGGCTTTAAGGCTTGTTTTGTCCCACCGTGAAAGCAAAACAGTTTTACGGGACAACACCCTTGCATGTTCGACAATGTGTATATACGTGTGTATGTGTGTGTGTGTGTATGTATATTGTATGTGTCTGGGTATGTATTTGTATACATATGTGTTATTTCTTTACTACCCACAAGGGGCTATACACAGAGGGGACAAACAAGGACAGACAAACAGATTAAGTCGATTATACCGACCCTAGTGCGTAACTGGTACTTACTTAATCGACCCCGAAAGGATGAAAGGCAAAGTCGACCTCGGCGGAATTTGAACTCAGAACATAAAGACAGACGAAATACCGCTAAGCATTTCGCCCGGCCCCCTAACGTTTCTGCCAGCTCGCCGCCTTGTGTATATATGTGTGTATATACTTGTACGTGTAGATGTGTATTTATGTGTGTACATGTGTACCTGTTTGTATGGATATATGTATATGCATGTGTGTGTGGTATTTAGAAGGAAATCGGATATTCTCACCCTGTACTTCTCTCTCTCTCTCTCTCTCTCCAGACCCTCTGTCTTCCACATTCTTCATTACTCCATGTCTGTCTCCCACATGGATTATTAGCACCCCCCTCCCATCCTTCAGCTTCCCTCCTCACCAAACAGCAACAAACACACCATGACTCACACTAAGTCACCTTGACTCTTCCGGACTCTTCCAGCACAAACCGTTTCTCCCTCCCTGCCTGCCTCCCTCCCTCTCCCCACCCAGCACACGTCAGCTGATAACAGTACCGAGGTGATAGATACCGTAACCCTCTACACGTGTGCCACATGTCCATCCCACATTCAATGCCACATGAGTTGCTCTCATGTTGAGTGATATTACTCTTTTGCTCCTCTCTCTCTCTCTCCCCTTTTGTCACTACATAACACATTCCTCCCACATTCAATACTCCACATGTCCTTCTGCCATGTAGCAGCTATCACCATTACTAGGGAGACAGACACACGATTCATATTGCATGTGCAGTCACTCACTATGTGTGTGTGTATGTGTATAGATATGTATGTATAGATATGTATGTATGTGGGTGTATGCATATGTTTATGAATGTATATATGCATACAAATGTATAGATATGTTTGTGTGCGTATGTATGTATATATCATCATCATCATCATCGTTTAACATCAGCTTTCCATGCTAGCATGGGTTGGACTATATATATATATATCATCATCATCATCATCATCGTTTAACGTCCGCTTTCCATGCCAGGCTCCAATCTAAATTTGGCAGAGTTTCTACAGCTGGATGCCCATATATATATATATATATATATATATATATATATATATATATATGTATGTCTGCATATGTTTGTGTATATATATAATGTTTATACACCAACATAACATGGAAGTCCTTCCTGTAAAGGACGGTGTTACTGTTGTTTTAGCCCCCAGGATTTTTATGTATGTGTATCTATTAGTGTACATGTTTGTGTATGCATAGACATACATAACACACATGCGCACATACATACATTGTAACCCAAGCCTTGGCATATGTTTGGCTTGTAGACTGGTGTTGGTGGCAAGACTAGCCTCCCTCTCTCACACCCACACGATGCTACACACAGCATATATATATATATGTGTGTGTGTGTGTGTGTGTATATATATATATATATATACATATATATATATATATATAACCATATGTAAACATAAACACACACTCAGACACCCTAACACAGCTTGATGCCTTGTGGTGAGGTAACAGGAGATTTACCCTCCTACACACATAGGTCTGTTTTGCGTGTGTTTTGGATCGAGACTGACCTGGGGCTAAACAACAACACCAAGGAAGGACACATTTGATAATGTAGTCAAAGGATAGTCACAGGTGGAACATCTGTGATCATGAGACAATTGGATTTGGACTGACCAAGGGTTAAACAACAACCACAAAGCTCTCCTCTCACTTGCAACTGTCCCCTCCACAAGGGGGTCCATTTCACCACCACCACCACCACCCCACCACCATGCTAACCAGATTGTCTCCTCCTGGTCACCACAACTATTAACACTATAAACATCAACACGACCACCACTAAGCCGAGGGCCTCCCCCAGCCACCGACACCATCACCGCTATGACCACCATCATATCCACAAAACTGTCCCCCCCCCTCCCCTCCGCCCCACTCACTGCCTGCCACCCTTACCCTTGTAAGCCATGTCTAGTCAAGATCTGCTGCTGTTGTTGGGTCACCAAAAAGAAAAAAAAAATATGTAAAAGTTTGTTTGTATAAAGTTGACAGAG
>NC_069010.1:9414795-9427418 GCF_001194135.2 Octopus bimaculoides
AGTTAAAACTTCTCCTTCCTGAATATGTTCAACAACTACTACTACTACTACCACTGCTACTGCTGCTACCCTGTATAAACTGGAGGTTATAATGATGGGGTACAGTGGTGGCAATATCTTCAGTATGGTGTAGGGGCAGGTCTGGCTGTGTGGTTAAGAAGCTCGCTTTGCAACCGTGGTGTGGTTTCAGGTTCAAGTCCTAGTCAGCAGCCCTTTGCGTAACTCTCTTCTACTTAATAGACCTGATCTGACCAATGGCTTGCAAAGAAATTTGGCCGATGGAAAAAACTGTGTGGAAGCCCATTGTCTGTGTGTCTGTGTACACTATTCTTATTTGTTTCAGTCAATTGACTGCAGCCATGCTGGAGCGCCACCTTGAAGGGTTTTAGTTGTGCAAATCAACCCCAGGGCTTATTTCTTAAGCCTTGTACTTATTCTATCTACCTTGTTTACTGACCGCTAAGTTACATGGTTGTAAACACACCAACACCAGTTGCCAAGCAATGATGGGGAGACACACAAGCACATATATATATATATATATATATATATATACATGCATACATACCACAGGTTTCTTTCAGTTTCCATCTACCAAATCCGCTCTCATGGTTTTGGTTGGCCCAAGGCCATAGAAACACTTGCCCAAAGTGTCACGCAGTGGGATTGAACCTGGAACTGTGTAGTTGGGGAGCAAGCTTCTTACCACACAGCTATGCCTGCACCTACACACACACACATGTATGGCTATCATCATCATCATCATCATCATCCCTGTAGTTCGTGTCCCCTTAGAGTAGTGGACCCATGTGTTGTAGTGTGGTGATAGACCCTGTGTTATAATATTGTCATTGCAGGCGTGGCTGTGTGGTAAGAAGCTTGCTTACCAACCACATGGTTCTGGGTTCAGTCCCACTGTGTAGCACCTTGGGCAAGTGTCTGTCCTAAGAAGTTTACTTCCCAACCACAAGGTTTCAAGTTCCATCTCAGTGCTCAGCACAGTGGTCAAGTGTCTTCTACTTTGCCCTGGGCCACCAAAGCCTTCTGAATGGATTTGGTAGACGGAAACTGAAAGAAGTTCATTATGTAGAGATACAGTTATTCCACCCCAGTCCCCATTTGGTACATCCCATCATCCAACCGTTTTGTCAATTAAGGGGTCATTACTATTTCCAGCGTCCCTTTTTTTTTGTTCTATTTTGTCTTTTTGTTTTTGGTATTCTCTTTTTATTTTGTTGTTGTTTGTTTATAACTCATCTTTTTTCTTTTCTTTTTTTTTTGCAGAAAGTTGGCCAGAAGGTTCTTACCATGAAGAAACAAGAGAAGGGGCCCCCCAAGATGTTTGTAGTCGGCAGCAACAGTACCACGACCACCACCACCACGACAATGACGACAGCCACCCGCACAGCCACCGAAACGGTGGCGCCAATGCGATCGAAATCTGAGAACTCCGGACTTAGCACCATCTCTACATCCACACCGTCCTCAAGAAAGATAATGGGTGCCCCACTCAGCAAACAATATCTGAGCAAAAGCCACGAAAACCTAACCACCCACCAACAGCAGAAGAAGAAGAAGCAGCTTTCTCTGTTACCGGACAGACCAAAGATAAACAGCGGTGGGACCAGCGTTAGTAAGACGAGCAGCAACAAAGAGAATGTCCTCAAAGAGAAAGAGAAGAACGTGGTGTTTGCGAAACCAGCACCACCTACTGGCACTTCGGCAACAATTACCACATCGTCAACGACAGCAGGCACCACAACGACGGCATCTTCGTCGTCAACAACGACCAAAGGTGGAAGGAGTGCCACTGGGGTCAATTCAACCATCCGCAAAGCGTCGAGTACCCAGAACATTGATAAGACTGGCAAGGGCGTCTTCACGACGACGGGGTCGACAGGTTTACACACCAGTGGCAAGACCCACTCTTCGATGAAGCGTGCACACAGTTCACAAAGCATGACCAAAGATAAAACGGTGCGCAAGAGGACTTCGGCACCGGCTGACGTGATGGCGTACAATGCCGAGCTACTTGCCAATTTTGAGCGTGAGAAAAAGGCCCTGGAAAGCCGTATTTCCGAACTGATCCAGATCACTGAAGGGCGGAAAGCGGAGATTGAGAGGCACAAGTACGAGATAAGGAATCTTAAGGAACAAATCCCATCTCAGGATCTTCAAGAGGAATGTGAGTTCCTTAGGAATCAGAACAAAATTCTTCAAGAACGCTTAAAGGAATTTGGAATCTCTATTGAGCAACTCCCCGATGCTGAGAAAATTTCCATGCCAAAGAAGAGCCCAAGTCCGCCGTCGTCGAACCAAAGTGAACCTGCTAGCAAAGTGATGCCATCAAGCATAAGTTGTGATAATTTATCCAATTTTGACTCCCTGCAAGAACCTTGTCCGAGTCGTTACGACTATCCGATGTCCGAACCGGGCTTGACACTGGACGATCTG
Organism: Octopus bimaculoides; assembly: GCF_001194135.2. Classification (NCBI taxonomy): domain Eukaryota; kingdom Metazoa; phylum Mollusca; class Cephalopoda; order Octopoda; family Octopodidae; genus Octopus; species Octopus bimaculoides. The sequence goes on from NC_069010.1 coordinate 9,417,250, forward strand.
TGTGGCACACCAGAACACCCCTCAGAGCTGTCGCTGGACAATGTCGGCTGGGACAAACAGAGCAACAAGAGCAGCGACGCAATGAGTGAGGTGTCGGTGGCGTGCCTCACGGAACGGATCCTCCAGATGGAGGAGACGCACTACAGCACAAACGAGGAACTACAGGCAACACTGCAGGAACTGAGCGACCTGCAGGATATGGTGAACGAATTGACCGAAGATAACGAGAAGCTCGCAGACGAACGAGGCGTCGTGCTTGAGTCGCTGTGCACGCAGACGGAGAAACTAGAGCACTGTCGCACCCAGCTGGAGCACCTGAAGTCTTTATTGATCAACAGCAGTCTGATAAACAGCACCGAGCGAGAACAGCAAATGATTGATTTGCTGAAGAGCGCATCGATCGAGCGAGAGGAGATGTTGCGCAAACAGGACGAGTATTCAAATGAACTCCAGATGGCCATCACCGAGAACCGAGAGGCACAGGAACTGGTGAGTGCCCTTCGTGACAAGACACAGCTGCTCCAGGGTGAAGTGGATACGTTGACAGAAGAGAAGGAGAGCTCGGAGAAACTGATTTCCGAGATGAAACGGTCACTGTCCGATGACAGGATCGAGATGACCCGGTACAAGACCATGCTGGAATGCGAGCGGTCAAAGGTCGAAAAGCTGGAGCAAATGCAGTTGGCTCAGGACAACAAGTCTGACCTTGAACAGCTGCTGTTGACCACTCGGAAGGAGAAGGACGAGATGGAGATGAAGGTGACCAACATGACGGAGGAGATTCTGCTGTTGCAACGAGAGATGGAGAAGGTGCGCGGGACCCTGGTGGCACGTGAGGAGGAGGTGAGGGGCCTCAAGTCGAACTCCAAAACAAGGATCTCCGAACTGGAGCTGAAGGTAGACGCAATGCAGAAGGAACGTGTGGACATTCAGCAGGAGGAGGAGACACTGCGCGACCACATTGAACAGCTGGAACAGGACTGTGACCGTTACCGTGACGACGTGAAGAGGTGCAACGCGAAGATCCAGGAACTGCAACAGGAAATGAAAGAACTGCTTCGGCAGAAGTCGGTCGTCGAGTCGGAACTGCACGACGTTCACCACCGACACGAAGAGGAATCGGAAGAGTGGAAGCAGTTCCAGAAAGACCTGCAGGTGGCGGTGGTCATTGCTAACGATTTCCGTACAGAGACCCAGGAGGACATGGAACGGCTGGTCTGCGAGAATTCGTCAATGCGGGAGAAACTGAAGTCGTTGCAGAGTCAGCTGGGCAAGGCCAAGGACGAGCTGGACAACCTGAAACTGCGCTCGTGGGACGAACGGTCATCAAAGCCAATCTTCTCGCCAGCTGAGCTAAAAGGTAAGATGCTTAGCTCAGTCGATCGGGAGTTGATTGCGCTGCGAGAAGGCCGACGTATGGACAGCAAAAACCAAACGATGTCCGTGAAGAACCTTATCCGGTCGATCGAGGACCAAGTGAAGAGTGGCAACTCATCGATCCACTCGAGTGAGAACAGCTCTCGTCGCAGCTCATTGGAGCTCGTGGGCTGCCCCCTGTCCCCATCCAACAGCGACCTCACTGATGCCAAGTCCCCGACGACGCCCACTGATCTGTCACCGCAGGGGTCGTCGGAACTGCCACTGAGGTCTGTCTTGAAGCGACCCGCCGCTGAGAAGCTATCGCCCCTGCAACCGCTCGGCACGACGTTTGAGAAAGGCAAGGAATTGAAACCGGTTCAGCAGAACAACCGCAATGAGTCTGAACATTCGAAAGTGTCACCGTCCATCTCGTCTATCTTGTCGTCCCGGAGCAGCAGTAGGCGCAATAGTGGAATCTGGTGAGTAACCCTACTTAATCTTCTTCTTCTTGTGTAGAGGTGAGAAGTGGGGGTGGGGACATTGTTGTAGTGGGGTTTGTTGTTGTTTAGCCTTGTGGAGGCACAATGGCCCAGTGGTTAGGCCAGCGGACTCGCGGTTTCGATTCCCAGACCAGGCGTTGTGAGTGTTTATTAAGCGAAAACGCCTAAAGCTCCATGAGGCTCTGGCAGGAGATGGTATTGATAAGAATATATGTATATGTATATAAGAAAAAAATTGCCAATGTTCTGCGCCATGAGGACCAAAGACTTGAAGTATTTTGTGTTGCAAGACAGTGTGAGAGAGAGAATCGTGATGTCGTAGGAGAGAAATGTGTCTGCATGGATGATGGTTCACTTGCACTAAACGAGGCTGCAAAGAAAGAGGTTTGGAGACGCCACTACGAAAGGTAGCTTAATAGAGAGAATGAATGGGAGAAAGAGAGTCTGTTGAATGTCGATCCAGCAGAGGGACCAGCTATCCTAGTTGACGGTACCTTGGTAGATAAAGCAATTAAGAGTATGAAGACAGGCAAAGCCCCTGGCCCATCTGGCAGTGTCGGCTGTAGCCTAGTCATCTGTATAGTTAATCAGGTGATGCACGAAGGAGTCACACCCAATGACTTGGCACCTGTGATGTCGCAACTCATTTCTACAGCTGAGTGACCTGGGGCAACATGAAATAAAGTGTCTTGCTCAAGAACACAACAGGCAGCCTGGTCTGGGAATTGAACTCACAACATCCGGATTTTGGGCCCTATGCTCTAACCACTGAACCATGCACCTGATGATGATGATGATGACATTAAAAAAAGTACAGTGATGATGTTGTTTTGTTATGTGTTTTATTTTCTTTTCTTCTTTCTCCGTTCCAGCTGTACAGAATTGGAACGTAAAGAGGCAGCAGCCAAAGACCCACTGGTAGGACTTGCCAAACAGATGGGAGGATCCAAGCGGAATGCATTACTCAAATGGTGTCAACAGAAGACGCTCAGCTATAATGTAAGGCACATTCTACTGTGATAGGGGTGTGTGGGTTTCTCTGTGGACTGGTCTACTGTGCCATGGCAAGGGGTTTGTGTAGCTTGGTTTATTGTACTGTGGTAGGTGTGTGTGTGTGGATTTGTTTTTTGGTACTGTAATAGGTGTGTGTGAACTGGTCCATTGTAATGTGGCAGGGGTGTGTAGGACGTAGTTTATTATACTGCTGTAAGGGCTGTGTGTGGACTTATCTATTGCAGGGTTTTTTTTTTTTTGGTGGCGGTCATGGACTGGTATATTGTACTGTTGTTGGGGTGGACTGGTCTATTATAAATATTGTAGGGAGTTTGGACTAATCTGTTGTTTTGTTGTAGGGGTGTATGGTGTGGTATGTTGTACTTTGGTGTGGGTGTGCATGGGGATAGCTTTTTTGTACTGCTGTGTCTCTAGGGAGGTTACGGACCAGTCTATTGTACTGTTGTAGGGGATTTATGGAGTGGCCCATGTTACTGTATTATCGGTGTGACACACGCACACTTGAACATGTGAAGGGAGGTAACTTTAACCCAGTCTCCAACTAAGTCTCTCTACTTATCTATGTACCTCCCCCTCTGTCTATCTATATACCTGTTTTCCTATATATCTATCTACTTACTTTTCTCTGTTTATCTCTCTGTCTATCTATCTATTTATCTACACATATTCTTATATATCTATCTGTGTCTCTGTCTGTCTCTCTATCACAGAGTTTCCCAACCAGGGGTGCAAGCAGGGCTGGATTTATAGGGGGTCAAAGAGAGCAATTGCCCCCGGGCACTTTTATTCTTATCTAAGTTATTACTTTAAGGGGTGCAAGAACATATTAAAAGTTTTTTAGGGATGCAGAGCATAACATAAGTTGGGGACCACTGCTCTGTTAGTCTATCTATTTCCCTATCTGTCTCTCTGTATGTATGTCTATCTGTATCTATATATATATATGTGAGTGTGTGTGTATGTATATATATATATCAGATTGGAGCTTGGTGTAGCCATCTGGTTTCACCAGTCCTTAGTCAAATCATCCAACCCATGCTAGCATAGAAGGCGGACGTTAAACAATGATGATGATGATGATGATGATGAGTGAGAATTTACAAAAAAACAAAAGACGAAGATGGGGGTGTAAACAACAAACAGATGTATTAGTCTAACGCTTGGGAAGTGAGAAAGCCTTTTATGTTTCGAGCCTACGCTCTTCGACAGAAAGGAACTCCGAAATAAACAGGGAGAGAAAAATAGAAAAAGGTTTAGGGGCTTGCGATCTCTATATATATATATATTGACTGTCTCCTTATCTCTCTCCATGTATGTATGTATTCCTATGTGTCAATCTGGCAAGTTGGCACTTGTCTGTCTGTCCGTCTCATTCTGTCTCTCTCTCCTCCGCAGGGTGTTGACATCACCAACTTCAGCAGCAGCTGGAATGATGGCCTGGCCTTCTGTGCTCTGATACACAGCTACCTTCCTGAAAAGATGCCTTACGATGAACTGACCTCCGAAGACAAGGTAACCACCTCACACTCTGACCACTTTGCTGCTTCTTCTTCTTCTCTCTCTCTGTCTGTGTGTCTTGTAAGAACAGTTTAGGTAGAGGTGGTCGTGGTGGGGTTGATTATTGCTGCAAATGTTTTGTCTTTAAGTATTCTTTCATCTTGTGTCAGTCCTTAAGACTGTGGCCATGCTGGGGCACCACATTGAAGAATGTTCAGTCGAGCAAACGAATCCTTATTACTTACCTTTTCTTTCTAAGCTTGTGCTTATTCCGTTGGTTCCCTTTTGGTGAGCCACAAAGTCATGGGAACAAAAACAAGCCAACACCGGTTGTCAGGCAATGGTAGTGGGGACAAAAAATACACACACATACAACGGGCTTCTTTTCAGTTTCCATCTGCCCGATCCATTCGCGGCCCATGGTTACTACACAGGGAGACTGAGCGGGAACTATGTGGTCAGGAAGCAAGCTTCTTACCACACAGTCACGCCTGCACCTATCTTGTACGGGTCTACACGGCAGCCACGTGCCCTGAGTGATTGCTCAGGGTAGGCAGTAGGTAACGTTTATGTAGTAGAACACACACGAAAAATAAGCAGAACACAGATGCACGACTGAGTTGGAAGCAGAGTTACTTCTTCCTTTATATTACGTGGAATGTACGCAGCACGTGTACTACAGCAGTTCCATGCATAGCTTAAATGCCGAGATTGAGAAGCAGGGATGAATTATGCCTACCTAATCTACAAAAACATTCTAAAAGCAATTTCTATCTTTCAGCGGAGAAACTTCACGTTGTCCTTTGCTGCGGCCGAGTCTGTTGGGATTACATCAAATCTAGTGAGTATCTGCAACATCTACTCTTTACTTTCAAACTCTGACCTCCCCCATCTACATTGTTGTTCTTCTTCTCTAAAACATTGGACTCAATGCCTTAACACAATACACTTCTATACTCTCTGCTCTCTTTTACTGGTTTCAGTCAGTGAACTGTGGCCAAGCTGGAGCACTGACATGAAGGCTTTTAGTCCTCACCCACCTCAATAGTTATTTCAATCTGGTTTTTATATTATTGATCTACGTTTTTACATAAGAGACGCAGCCCTATTGTCAGGTTGCACTGGGTAACTATAGACGCACGCACACAATATGATGGTCTTCTTTCACAAGGCTTTGGTTGATGTAATGGGACTGCATCCGGAACGATGTCGTTAGGAAACAGACTTCTCACCACAAAGCCACGCGTGCACTTATATAAATGTGTCTGTCTGTCTGTTTATGTATTATTCTTAAACAAGGGCTTAGAAGTTTCAGCCATCCGCAGATGATGGCTTAGCTGGCCGAAACTCCGAAGTCACTGTCAACAGGGTTCTTGTAGGAGAATAATAAATTCGTCCTCTACAAAAGTACAGAACCCTGCTGTACTCTTTCACCACAACCTTCTCTCACTCTTTCTTCCTGTTTCTGCTGTACCTGTATTTTAAAAGGGCCAGCCTTGTCGCGCTGAATCTGCCCGAGAACTACGTTAAGGGTACACGTGTCTGGTGGTGTGTTTACGTCCCTGTAACTTAGCGGTTCGGCAAAAGAGTTCGATAGAATAAGTCCTGGGGTCGATTTTCTCGACTAAAGGTGGTGCTCCAGCATGGCCACAGTCAAATGACTGAAACAAGTAAAAGAGTTTTATATTTTATACCTAATTTGCTTATCCACAGAATTACCTCCACGCCCGCTCAACCTGGTCCCTCTCCTAACTTTACCTTTAGGAAGGATCATCCCCTGTAAAGACATCGGAGGCTAAGTTTGAATCTTTTGAGCAGTAACCGTCTTGTATATGCAGAATGTCTGGATCTCGTCTCTGGACTATATTTGTATGTATGTGTGTAGATATATGTAATATATGGTGTTTCCTCTTTTGCAGAATATCAACGACATGGTCGCTATGGAACGTCCTGATTGGCAAGCAGTGATAGCCTACGTGACAGCAATCTACAAACATTTTGAAGTGGACGGCAAATCGTAACCAACAACACATCTTCATTGATGGACGACAATGCCGGGTTCTCTATATGGGGACGTGGACTCACCCCTATATGTATATATATATATAGGCAATAAATGTGTGTATGGGGGGTGGGGTTCAGTATATGATGTCAAACTTCTGACACGGGTGTATGTTGGTATGGGTGTGTGTGGGTGTGGGTGAAAGGTTGCTGCAGTATGGCCTGTGTACTACTATATGAACAGTTTAAAGAAAAAACACCCTGGACACCGCAATCAACAGAAGAAGTACGCTGGGACTCCCGGCACCCCAGTGACTTTCTCTTAGCGAAATGAAGACATTTTCTCTCAATCATGGATGTTGATACACACACACATTTCTATGTATGTATATATATGTATATATATATATATATATTCATGGGTGTGAGTATATTCATATATACTCATATACACACACATGTGTGTGTGTGTATATATAATATATATATATATATGTCTCAGTAAGCCATTGCAGCTGACCAACTGTGACGCAAACTTCCAGACAGCAAAATAAAGCCTTGTGTCCTATCCCAGTTGTGCTGGAGTAGACACATCATCATCATCATCCTCATCCTCATCCTCATCAATATCATCACCACCACAGTCATCATCATAACCATCACCATCACCATCATTGTGACTTGTAGTTGTTGTTTTTTCTTTTTTTTTCTTCTTTTTTTGTTACTTTATGTCCAAAAGACACCCTTTACAGTCCCTGGTAGAAATTTTAAAACTCGATTTTAAATTCTTGGAAAATCAGTTTTAAACCTCTCTCTCTCTCTCAGTTTATGAAACGAAGCATTATGTTGTTGTTGTTGCTATTATAGTTATTTTCTAAACTTATCAGCTTGCTGGACAGAATGTTTTGAGGCGTTTCTCCAGGATCTTCTCAATCAAAATTCCGAGTTCAAATCCCACTGGGATCAACTTTTCCTCTCATTCTTTCGGAGTTAATGAAATAAAGTAATCGCTGAAGCAGCCTTCGAAATTGTTAGGGCTTCTGCGGAAATTCGGGGCAAAATGCTTAGCAGCAGTCAGCCCTCCCACCCTGAAATTGGTGTCCTTGCACTAAAATTTGAAACCATCAGGTTGTGGCAGTTGTCTTTTGTTTGTAGGGAAAGTCCTGAATGCATTCATAATGGTTCATTTCATGGAGCAGAAGGGGTAGCAAGTATGAGCTGGTGGGGCCAGGGTTAAGCTGGATCAGTGGAGCACCCAGGTAAGCTGCTTATCATTTTGTCTCTTCTCGTTTTCGTCACCTACATCTTCTCTTCCAACCATGCCCCATTCCATCAACTGTACTCCCTCCCTCCTGCATTCTTAATTTTTGGCCCCTTGTAGACTTCACTTTTATTTTCTCTTAATTTCGGATCAGGTGTTAATGGTTGTATGGCAGGGTGGTGTAATCTAATTGGGGCTTTTAATTAAATCGGGTGCCGTTGATTGACTAGGCAGCAAATGTTGCCAGCCAAGTGGAATTTGTGCTTTGCTGTGTTTCAGGGGTCATTGGTCAGCTAGACGGGGGCTGTGGGCAACGAGGATGACTCGATGCCCTACAACAATCTCTTTACACCTGCTACTATTAGCCAGGTGGAACTTGTGTTTTGCTACCAAGTGCATACCTGCCGACAGGTGATACGCAAATCACAGCTGCTTTTGGATACCGGTCATCAGTTAGACAGGGTTTGTGGTCAGCCAGGTGCCGTCTGTGCCCCATTCCAGACTCCCATTGAACTGATTGTAGAGGAAAGTGAGATGACCAAGCAAAAATACTCGGAGAAGCAACAGAGATAAGTCTCAACTTACATTATACAAGTAGAGGCTGGCATGGACGGGTGGTCAAGAAGCTTGCTTTGCAGCCACAGGATTTCTGGTTCGATTCCATTGCAGAAAACCATGGGCGAGTGTGTTCCATTTTTATCCCTAAGGCTGACTTGAAGCCTTCTCATTGAATTCGGTAGACACTGGGTGGGAGCCCTTCGTATATGTTTCTGTCTGTCCCCCCCAAACTCTTGACAACCTATGTTGGTTTGTTTGTGTTCCAGTGAATTAGCTGTTTAGCGAAAGAGATTGACAAAATAGATACCAGACTTAGAAAAATATGTGCTGGTGTCGACCTCTTCGACTAAATTCTTAAAGGTGATACCCCAGCATGGCCACAACCGAATGACTGGTGCAAAATATGCCTTGGCTGATTTCTTCTCGATCTGTGAGCCACATTGTTCTGCAGCAAAGGGCACAAGCTAAAGTACTCAACCGAGTTAAAGGGATTATAGTATCCTTTCTCCTGTAAGCGCAAGGAAACAAGTTGATTATATTGCTCCCAGTACTTCACTTATTCCAAAAGGATGAAAGACAAAGTCGACGGGGAGATTTAAACTTGACATTTCGTCCTCCTTCACATCCTTGGTGGCATTTTATCTGACACACTGACAATTCTGCTAGTTTGCTGCCTTTAAGGATGATGACAATCCTTTCTGTTATTGGCACAAGGCCTGAAATTCCGGGGTAGGGGTATGGTTGTGATTACACTAACCCCAGTACACAACTGGTACTTATTTCATTGACCCCCAAAAGAATGAAAGGCAAAGTTAACCTTGATGGGATTTGAGCTTGGAACATAAAGATGGATGTCCAAACCTGCTGACAGGTGATACCCAAATCCTGGCTGCTTTTGGACAGCATCCATCAAGTTAGACAGGGATTGTGATAAGCCAGGTGGAGTGTGTTGCAGTCCGTATCCCGTAAATTAATTTATTGTAGAGGAAGGCAAGATGACCAACCCAAAATACTCAGAGTAAAATGCTAAGGATCCTGTCGGCTCCCTGTGATCATAACCCTTTCTACTCTAGGCACAAGGAGGGGACTAGTCGATTACATTGACTCCCCCCAATGTTTCACTGGTATATTTATTTTATCAACCCAGAAAGGTTGAGCGGCCAAGTCAACCTTGGCAGAATTTGAACTCAGAAAATAGTGGCAGGCAGAATACCACCAGGCACTTTGTCCAGTTTGCTCACCGTTCTGCCAGCTCACCACCTGACGAATAATACTGTTTCTAGCATAGTGATGACATGGCCTTTGGCGGGGGGCGGGGGTGGATTGCTTGATAATACTGACGAGTGTTTTGACCTTAAAAGGACAAAAGGCAGCATTGGCCCCAGTGAGATACGACCCCAGCAAGTAAGGGGATAAGGACTAACACCAAAAGGCATTTCTTGTTTCTGGTCTTCCAGTGGTTCCATCCTGCTACTTCGTCTTTCCATCCCAACTCTTATTCTTCCACTTGTTTTTATAGAATGTTTTTTTTCGTGATTATTATTGTAATCTCATTTATTTATTTTTAGTTCAGGATGTTCTGTGTCTTCTTGTTCAATGCAATTTATGTTAATAGGATAACCAGTCAGGGTAGTGGCCCTCATCCATCCACACTCGGATGAAAGCCTCTCTGACCATGAGTGACTCTTTTACTGCAACACACTGGTCATTCTTAAGGGGAGGGGGTACACACACATAAGTAATAATAAAGATAGTCATGCTGGAATATTTACTTCATTTATTACTTATCCAGGTAGAAGTCTTCAATTTTCACAGGAAATGAAATATAAAATATTCACGCTGCAACATTCAAAAATGTCTCTTTCTCTCTTGAGAATGCTTGTAGTTTTAAGATGCATCGTCAGTGATATTTCTAGGGTCTCTGATCCGTTCGCAGTTATCAGATCCCTCTTTTCTTCCCAATAGCAGCTTGTAGTTTT
>NC_069010.1:9427518-9428558 GCF_001194135.2 Octopus bimaculoides
GAGAGGCACAAGCACATACACAGACATATACACACACGACAGTAACTTCCACCCACCAAATCCAATCACAAGGCTTCGGTCAGCCCGGGGCTATAGCAGAAGACACTCCCCCAAGGTGCCACGCGGTGGGACTGAACCCGAAACCATGTAGCTGGGAAGCAAGCTTCCTAACCACACAGCCATGCCCAAACATTTTTGTAAGTTTGATTTTTGCATATTGAATCTGCATGTGCATTTAATGTAATTATTATGTGATGTTTATATATACTCTTTTACTCTTCTACTTGTTTCAGTCATTTGACTGCGGCCATGCTGGAGCACCGCCTTTTAGTCGAGCAAATCGACCCCAGGACAAATTCTTTGGAAGCCTAGTACTTATTCTATCGGTCTCTTTTGCCGAACCGCTAAGTTACTAAGGGAACGTAAACACACCAGCATCGGTTGTCAAGCGACGTTAGGGGGACAAACACAGACACACAAACACACATATATATACATATATACGACGGGCTTCTTTCAGTTTCCATCTACCAAATCCACTCACAAGGCTTTGGTCGACCCAAGGCTATAGTAGAAGACACTTGCCCAAGGTGCCACGCAGTGGGACTGAACCCGGAACCATGTGGTTGGTCAGCAAGCTACTTACCACACAGCCACTCCTGTGCCTATATATATATATTTTTTTTTTTGTTTTCAGCCATCAGAGTGGTGTGGTGGCCATAATGATCTCGAAGGGTGCCAATATCAACGGCCAGGACCACCTTGGTAACACTCCTCTCCATTGTGCCGTGGAGAAGAACAGAGAAGACATGGTAAAAGTCATATTAAAGACAAAAGTAAAAAAGGTAAGTCAGTGTTTATATACACATATATATACATACATACACACATATATATACATACATACACACACATATATATATATATATATATATCTCGCCTTACCCCTCTTGTACTTCCTCTGTTACTACTACGTATCTCTTTTTTCCCCCTCGTATTTCCTCTTTTTCTTTTTTCCTCTCGTTGCTCACCATTCTTCT
>NC_069010.1:9429477-9433653 GCF_001194135.2 Octopus bimaculoides
ATGTATATACACACATATGTATCTGTATATTTATATAGAAAGGTAGGTAGGTAGATAGATAGACAGACAGACTGATAGATAGATAGATAGATAGATAGATAGATAGATAGAAGGATAGAGAGACGGATAGATAGATAGAGAGAGACAGACAGACAAACAGGTAGGTCTGTATGTATGTGTGTGTATATGTATGAAGAAATTACACTTGACATGATTAATCCCCACCCCGCACCCCGTCATTCCACCTGATTATTCTTTCTCTTTCTAATTCCTGTACTCCCACCGCAGCCCTTCTAGGAGAAAACCATTTTTAATATTCCTTTTTTGTTTTTTTTTTCTTTGCAGTTCAATAAACAAAACAACAATGGTAGGACCCCTCTGCATTTGGCCTGTATGAAGGGACACATAGACATCGCTCACCATCTCCTGCAGTGTAACCCTGACGTGAATATAAGGGATAACACCGGGTCCACTCCACTACACGTGGTTTGCAATGAAGGGGACACGGACATCGTTCGACTGCTACTGCACTTGCCTAACACCAATGTCAGTATGGCGGACAATGATGGTAACTCGCCTCTCCACCATGCCGCTCACTGTGGACACACAGTCATTGTCCGGCTGTTACTGCACCAGACTGGCATTCATCTGAATATAGTGAGCAATAGTGGTGACACGCCTCTACACCTGGCAGTTCTAAAGTAAGTCAACATTGGATCTGGATTACTCTTTTACTCTTTTACTTGTTTCAGTCTTTTTTGACTGCGGCCATGCTGGAGCACCGCCTTTAGTCAAGAAAATCGACCCCAGGACTTATTCTTTGTAAAGCCTAGTACTTATTCTATCGGTCTCTTTTTGCCGAACTGCTAAGTTGCGGGGACATAAACACACCAGCATCGGTTGTCAAGCAATGCTAGGGGGAACAAACACATACACACACACACACACACACACATATATATATATATATATATATATATATATATATACGACAGGCTTCTTTCAGTTTTCGTCTACCAAATCCACTCACAAGGCCTTGGTTGGCCCAAGGCTACAGTAGAAGACACTTGCTCAAGGTGCCATGCAGTGGGACTGAACCCGGAACCACGTGGTTGGTAAGCAAGCTACTTACCACACAGCCACTCCTGCGCCTATCCAAATCTGTTTCTTTTCTGTTTTCTGTTTTCAATAATGTTTATTTTTACTGAATCGTTCGTGCTATAATCCCACCATCGGGTCATCGTCTATCTCTTCTCTTTCACACTGTAATTGACTTCATTAGTTACACATTGCCAAAACTATTGTTGTTGTTACCTGACTGCATCCTTTACTCCAGTCCATCTTCTCTCACCTCACTGTTACAGGTTCAAATCCTCACCCTTGCTCTCACTCCACTTTTATCACATTCAACCGTTTTTTTTTCCCCCATTTCTTTTCCCTCATCTTCTTTAATATAAACCTCCACACCAATTGTGGGCCGTCCTTGTGATGTCCCCCCCCCCAGCCACGCCCTTGTGGCTAATAAAAACATCTTTAATTATCTCAATCGCTATGATTTTCGCACTTTCTATATTTTTCTTTCTTCTTTCTATAACTTTCAGGCAACACTATGATGTGGTGGCATTGATGTTGTCCCAGGTTAGTTAACATATACATATTATATACACTCTCTAGTATTTTACTGTTATGTTCGATTATCAGTATCCTCAAAGTACCAGTAATAGGGGCAGGTTTAATCAACTGTAATCCACCATCCTTTAAACGGCCTGTCTTGGGTCTGTAAAGGAACATGGTACAGTGTTGTTCAGCAGACCACCACAAAAGATAATACAGTCTGGGTCACACCAGGTTCATTCATACATATAGCAGGGTCTCGCTAAAGGTCTTGGTTTTGGGCAGTCATGTAATTATTAGCCAGCTTCAGTTAGAAAAGGAATGCCTCTGATGTAACCCAGACTGCAAGATGGATGCAACATATGTTGCTCAGCATCTTATCTATAAAGGAAAATTGCAGGATGAGTCGAAACGATCATCAAATAAAATAAACAGTTTTACAAATTCCACCTTCAGTTTTTTTGAGCGAGGTCGTTGCCAGTGACGTTGGACTGGCTTTTTTGCAGGTGGCACATAAAATACACCATTTCGAGCGTGGCCGTTGCCAGTACCCGCCTGGCTAGCCCTCGTGCCGGTGGCACGTAAAAGCACCCACTACACTCTCGGAGTGGTTGGCGTTAGGAAGGGCATCCAGCTGTAGAAACTCTGCCAGATCAGATTGGAGCCTGGTGCAGCCATCTGGTTTTACCAGTCCTCAGTCAAATCATCCAACCCATGCTAGCATGGAAAGCGGACGTTAAATGACGATGATGATGATGTTACGACATACATACATATATACATACGTGTGTGTGTGTGTGTGTGTGCATCTATATGTAGTGTCAGTTTTCCATGCTGTCATGGATTGGAAAATGTGTTTGTGAGTGTGTGTGTGTGCATATGTGTGTATGTGTGTGCCCATGTGTTTGTGCATTAATGTTAAGGGTGTGGACACTAATTAACACAGCTGTTTTATGAACCCCTTATTAATTAATAAAGCAACATCAAAAGTGATACATTAAGAATTATAATTCTTCTTTATTAAACTTGATCTTCTAATCATATGTTCACTCTTGTTCAACTCCCCTAAAACTTACTAGAGTAAGGGATAAAGGTAGATCAAACTGAACCCAATTTAAGGGACCATATGGAAGGTCCACTTCACTGACAAACATCAAATGTACACGATCAGTTTAATCAAGTCCCCAGCAAAAGACAGTAAATCCTACATTGATATCCACCCTGATCTTTATGTAAATTTTCATTCTCTATTCTTTTTTTTTTTATCTCTTATAAAGAGTGATGTGGCAGTGGATATCAAGAACGGTAACAAAATGACACCCTTGCTCCAAGCCATCTCCGGGGGCCACCTCGGAATGATCCACAAGCTACTTTCTCATGGCGCAGATATAAATGCTGTCGACAATGATGACAACAATTGTCTGCACCTTGCTGTGAAGAAAGGGATGTTTCATTCGGAGGGTGAAGCCTTGGGCATTTTAGACGAGGTAAGTTATAAAATTGTTTGTAAATATTTGTTTGCATGTGTGAGAGAGACAAACAGACAGACAAAGTTTGTCACGTCTGAATTCACACCCATCAAACCCCTACTTTTAGCATTAAGTAATCCAGTCTTTCTTGATAACCCTACATATATATTATGAGATACTTCTGATATAACATACATGGTTTGTTGTCATGTTGTTGTTATATTTATATGTACAATACTCTCCCATAGATATTTCTCTTGCTATGGCCAGTTGGCTTTATCGAGCCCCATGTATAGATAAGTTCTTGTTGGTTTGTTGTGTTTTGTGTTTTATTATTGGGATGTTTGTTCCTTTGTTGGCACTCCGTCGCTTACGACATCGAGGGTTCCAGTTGATCCGATCAACGGAACAGCCTGCTGCTCGTGAAATTAAGGTGCAAGTGGCTGAGTACTCCACAGACACGTGTACCCTTAATGTAGTTCTCGGGGATATTCAGCGTGACACAGTGTGACCAGGCTGACCCTTTGAATTACAGGTACAACAGAAACAGGAAGTAAGAGTGAGAGAAAATTGTGGTGAAAGAGTACAGCAGGGTTCGCCACCATCTCCTGCCGGAGCCTCGTGGAGCTTTAGGTATTTTCGCTCAATAAACACCCACAATGCCCGGTCTGGGAATCGAAACTGCAATCCTAAGACCACGAGTCCGCTGCCCTAACCACTGGGCCATTGCGCCTCCACTTTGTTCCTTTATATTTCCTATATATTTCCTATATTTGATTTGATGCCATGATTTTTGCTTATAATGTATATATTTGTGTAATACTGCAATCACCCTTTTATATATTTCCTCGTTTGTAGTTCTGCACAAAGCTTGAACTGAGCCTAGAAAACAAGCTTGCTGGCTGCGTAGTTGCAGAGTATTTGGCCTACCACGGGGCCAACTTTTACCATGAAAACAAAAGAAAGCAGACCCCAATGGATCTCATTGAAGATCCAGGCTTAAGGGAGAAAATGAAAACGTTTTTCCCACCACCGTAAGTGTTACCTGGTCATGACAAAGAGATGGACCAGTGAATTTTCTGTTTTGTACATA
>NC_069010.1:9433663-9438495 GCF_001194135.2 Octopus bimaculoides
GATTTGGCAGAGTTTCTACAGCTGGATGCCCTTCATAACGCCAACCACTCAGAGAGTGTAGTGGGTGCTTTTACGTGCCACCCGCATGAGGGCCAGTCAGGCGATACTGGCAACGGCCATGCTCGAAATGGTGTATTTTACATGCCACCTGCACAAGAGCCAGTCCAGAGGCACTGGCAACGATCTCGCTCGAAAGTCCTTACATATGCCACGGGCACAAGTACCAGAAAGGCGACGCTGGGCACAGGTGCCATCACGATTTTGCTTTCGCTTGCCCCAACAGGTCTTTGCAAGTCGAGTTTCGTGTCCAGTGACGGAGACGAAATAACGAAATGAATGAACACATTTTGAAATTGTTACTTACAAGTGGAATTTGTCTACTAAACATCTTTTACTGTCTTTTCTCTGCCTGAATCAGCCATCATCATGTAATGTTTCAGAAAAAATAATCTTCAAACAAACACACACCAACATGATGTGTGTACGTATGTATGTATATGTATATTTCCGAAAATGGTTTAGAAGGATATATAATCTTAGCGAATACCGTGTTCAGTCTTATCTTTTGTTAATGCTAGCTAACCACGGTGAATCATCATCATCATCATCATCATTTAACGTCCACTTTCCATGCTGGCATGGGTTGGATGATTTGACTGAGGACTGGTGAAACCGGATGGCAACACCAGGCTCCAATCTGATCTGGCAGAGTTTCTACAGCTGGATGCCCTTCCTAACGCCAACCACTCAGAGAGTGTAGTGGGCGCTTTTACGTGTCACCCACACAACATAATATTTGTTTTAAGTGAATATTATTGATAAGATATGTTTATATTCTTTCCGCAGATTGCCGTGTATGTGGTGTGAAGAAAATAAACCTACGATAACATTCCGTCCCTGTGGACATTCTGTTATCTGTGAGGAATGCTGCTCCAAAATTCCTCTTAAAAAATGTCCAGAGTGTTTATTATGTATAACTGGTAAATATGGAGTTGGTAAGAATATCATTTTATTATCTGTATGTTTGTCTCATTTACTTTATGGTGTAGAATAAAGTACTTCATGCTGTTATGTAGAACCCAGGTCTGTCATAATCTGGCAGATTTATGAATAAAAAGTGCTCCAGAAATCTTTTCTCTGTGATAGTGTATTTATCACTACATCCAATAAACATTGTCGTTATCCAATTAGAAGATTTGTCAGGCTTTCAGATACACATGACTAATGAATTGTACTGAAAGATAAATGGTGACTCACTGAAATATCAATAAATAACAGATTCCATCATCATCATCGTTTAGCGTCCGCTTTCCATGCTAGCATGGGCTGGACGATTTGATTGAGGACTGGCAAGCCAGATGGCTGCACCAGACTCCAATCTGATTTGGCAGAGTTTCTACAGCTGGATGCCCTTCCTAACGCCAACCACTCAGAGAGTGTAGTGGGTGCTTTTACGTGCCACCCGCACGAAGGCCAGTCAGGCAGTACTGGTAACGGCCACACTCGAAATGGTGTCTTTTACGTGCCACCTGCACAGGAGCCAGTCCAGGGGCACTGGCAACGATCTCGCTCAAATGTCTTTACAGGTGCCATCACGATTTTGCTTTCTTCAACATTTTTACAAACTATTTCTTGGTCATGCTTTCCTGATACATTGACTGATCCATAGTCTTCTACTTAAATATACTGGCATTTGTGCATTTTTTATCTTTTCAGATGGGTCCCCGTTTGATGCAGAATCTATATCTACGTGTACAATATGTATGGAACGGCATTGGAACATGGTCTTTCAGTGTGGCCATACCACTTGTAAAGAATGCGGAGGCAAAATTAATCAGTGCCATTTGTGTCGGAAAACAATTGAGACAAAGATTATTGTTAGACAATGACTGACCTCATTGATTTTTGTCACTTCCAGTTGTTGTTCTGTTATCTCACCTTGTCACCACCAGCCTTTATCAGATACATATGTACACCACCATGTAGTGGCGCGTGTGGCCGCCATCTTGGGAAGTGCCATTGCGCATGTGCAAGGGACTTGCCGTCAGCGCGGAAGTACCCAGGCACGCATGCACAATGCAACAGGTGGAGAGAAAGCAATAGCGTTCGTCCTCTTCTCTATCTAGCAGCGGTGGTGACAACACGTATCTTCCATTGCCCTCTCAACTCAATACCGACATGTGGTCGAAGCTTCCTTGGTATTCTAGCGGCATGCCTGTTCACCCAGGAACGAAACGGCTCTACACCAACCTAGAATAAATTATTGATCTGTTGTTACCGTTATCGCTCGTGTTGTTGTATTTCTGGATTTTAATGATTGATATAAGAACTGGGGAGAGATGGCCGAGCTGTCATATCCCATCCAATTCTTATACACTATTTCTCGTTGCCTCCACCCTTTATCACATACTAGCTTAGAAGCAGCACTCCATGTGGTCATTTTTGTTAGCTCCACAGACCCAATTTTAAAAGAACTCTAAAACTTTGTATACATTTGTCCACAGCCAGCTTGAGTTGTTGCCAGTCCATGATCCATTGCTGTATTGTGTCCAAGTCTGATTGCAATAAAGATCTATACTGTACAGGATCCGTCTTTTTTATTTCGAAGTACAGCTTGAAGTCATCTGCCTATTTCACCACAATGGCATTCTTTAAGTTGACATCTGTATCATTAATACATGCAACAAATAGAAGGGGGCCAAGAACAGATCCCTGTGGTACACCAGATGTCATCTCATAGGGTGAACAGTGCTGTCCTAGAACTGTGACAACCTCATTTCGGCCGATAATAAAGGACTTCAACCAGTTATAGAGATCATCTCTTACATCCATTGCAGAGAGTTTCACCATAAGTCTTTTGTGTGGCACAGAATTAAAAACCTCAGCAAAGTCCAGGTAAATAACATCCACCCAGGAGCCGCCATCAGTGATTCAGGTAATGTCCTCAAGAAACTCAATGAGTTGATTACAGCAGCTGTGTTTGTCCCCCCAACATCGCTTGACAACCGATGCTGGTGTGTTTACGTCCCCGTAACTTAGCGGTTCGGCAAAAGAGACCGATAGAATAAGTACTAAGCTTACAAAGAATAAGTCCTGGGGTCGATTTACTCGACTAAAGGTGGTGCTTCAGCATGGCCGCAGTCAAATGACTGAAACAAGTAAAAGAGTAAAAGAGTATATATATTTTGGTAATTTTTCAGATTAACACCCACACGATCTTGACTAGGGTGTTAGGGTTAGGATTAGGGACGGAATTCTCTAACCCAAACCCTAAAACTAACCGTGACCCTAACACCCTAGTGAAGATCGTTGGGGAGTCATATAGAGAAAGTCCCTCAAAAACTAGCTCGTCTTTCAAACCATCTAATTCTCCTGTGTAGATGTAGAGACTCAAAGCTAATACCACCTGGCTTGACTATAATGACACCAGTGGATTCATATAAAGCTAGAAGAGTAGCGGAAAGGGCAGGGCATGCTCTCGGCCGTTAGAGGATCCATTGAAACAAGAAGAGGACAAATATCCGTCAAATGTTAATAATGTACATAATTCCTCATCTCTTAAACATAGAACTGTATTATAAAATATTGCAATACACAAATGTATTACTCTCTAGTAGAATAAAGCACCGTAAAGGTAGAAGTATAAATATATATATATAGATTAGTGGTACAACTAATATTCACTAGAAATAGCAGTCGATACAATTACGACGCTATAATAAAACTTCACTGCGTATATACTGGCATCGTAAATACTACTAAAGCAGCGTGGTCCCGAACGCGCAAGCTAGTCGTGAGTGGTCGATCCTAACCTTGATCCTATCCCTAACCCTAAACACATGTATTCGTTTGCAACGCGCACTTTTTGTAGGATCGACCACTCACGACTAGCTTGCGCGTTCGGGACCACGCCGCTCGGCACAATCACTTTCAGTCCCCCGCCCCCTCTTTCCCACAGTACCCATAAGTCTTGTCACCTGACCTAAACTGACCAATGACGATCCAATATTTCCATCCTCCTCCTTCCCTCTCTCTCTGTTTACCTCCAGCCGCCATTTCTATTAACTCTTCAACCGTGACCGCTGTCATTAATTAATGTCTGCTAATTGAGACAGACGAAGATCTTTTTCTCTTCCGTAGATTTACCCCAAGTAGGTTTTGCTATTTTGTTCATTTCCTTTCGCTCGATCGTGTTTTTCCTTCTTCATGATGTTTATTTGTGTTTGATCTGTCCATAAATTAACGTAACAACAACTTCGATCATTGTTCTGCTCAGTCAGGCATGACCTGGGGTTAAACAACAGCAACAACCAGATGGGATGTCAACGTGATCGTTTGATCTTCTAGAAACAGTAGCCGAGTTTACCTCAAATTACACGTTTCAGTGTTGAAAATTGAAGGCTACATTTGATTGTGTAGTCCTAGATATACAGTGACAGAGGGAGGAACGTACTCAGGCAGGCTTTACCTAGGGTTAAACAATAACAACCAGATGGGATGTCAACGTGATCGTTTGATCTTCTAGAAACAGTAGCCAAGTTTACCTCAGATTACACGTTTCAGCGTTGAAAATTGAAGGCTACATTTGACTGTGTAGTCCTAGATATACAGTGACAGAAGGAGGAACGTATTCAGGCAGGCTTTACCTGGGGTTAAACGACAGCAAACAGACGGGATGTCAACGTGATCGTTTGATCTTCTAGAAACAGTAGCCAAGTTTACCTCAAATCGCACGTTTCAGCGTTGAAAATTGAAGGCTACATTTGACTGTGTAGTCCTAGATATACAGTGACAGAGGGAGGAACGTACTCAGGCAGGCTTTACCTGGGGTT
>NC_069010.1:9438572-9443170 GCF_001194135.2 Octopus bimaculoides
TTCAGGCAGGCTTTACCTGGGGTTAAACGACAGCAAACAGACGGGATGTCAACGTGATCGTTTGATCTTCTAGAAACAGTAGCCAAGTTTACCTCAAATCGCACGTTTCAGCGTTGAAAATTGAAGGCTCTTCCAGAATTAATAACTTCAAATTACACTTTACTCCCGAACTTTCAGGGCTACATTAGATATTGTAGTCCAAGATATACAGTGGCAGAGGGAAGGACGTGCTCGGTCAAGCCTAACCTGAGGTTAAACAACCTAGATTCCTCAACCCCCACATACACACATTCTCGAAATAATATCCAAATTTACGAATTTTCAGAATAGCTCTCCCACATATATTGGCATTTTTCTGGACAAGAATATAACGCCTAACCGATTGCCTTTGACATAATCGCCATGACAACGAAACAGAAATAAATACACCATTCCACTTAGGACAAGGTGCTGCGATCACCTGTTATTACCAGAGATCAGAGGTCGGGGAACATTTTAAACCAATTACCCTAAAATATATTTATTTACGCCGACGTTACCCCTTGATTCGGAAGGAAGAAAATCAGACAAGGAACACGTTCTTTCAGTTTCCGTCTACCAAATCCACTCACAAGGCTTTGGTCGGCCTGTGGCCATAGTAGAAGACACTTGCTCTAGGTGCCACACAGTGGGACTGAACCCGGAACCACATTGCCACTCCTTTTAATATTTTTATTGTTACTTTTTAAAAAAAAATTTTTGAAGTATCCTCTATAGTTTGTATTGTTTCTTTTAATTTCAGAATACCAAATGATTGGAATCAACCAGTATTGTTTTGGACACATTGTCACTTTTTAAAGCCAGATATTGTATGAAAACACAAGTGTCTGCCTGTTTCTATAGATCTATATTTGGAATTACAATGAAGTATTTGCTTTGACCAAGTTAATTATGTTTGATTAAAATCGCAGTCGATGGAAATAGAGGAAGGGAAATATTTGTTATGGATTAAATATAAAGCCAGGTAAAGCAAGAACAACAAAACACCTGTGTGTTGTGGTGAGAGAGAGACACGGAGAAAAGAATATGGAAAATGATTTGTGTGAGGAGAAAATTAAATGTGAACAAGAATGGAATTGGGTGGAATTACATAATGAGATGCCAGAGGACGCAGAAGAAACTTCATACACAGATCTAACTACACACAAACAGACTCATACGGGAGAGAAACCATATCACTGTGATATTTGTGGTAAATCATTTTTTGAAAGAAGTTCTTTGAATACTCATGCGTGCGTCAGTACAGAAAAGAGATCATATCAGTGTGATATCTGTGGTAAACCATTCTCTACGGCAAGTCATTTAACTACACACAAGCGGACTCATACAGGAGAGAGACCCTACCCATGTGATATCTGTGGCAAAGCATTCTCGAAAACTAGCCACTTGAGTAGACACAAATATATTCATACAGGAGAGAAACCATACGAGTGTGATATCTGTGGTAAATTATTTACGGTGATAAGTAACTTGAGTAGACATAAGCGCATTCATACGGGAGAGAAACCACATCACTGTGACATCTGTGGTAAATTGTTTTCTGAAAGAGGTAACTTAACGAGACACAAACGTATTCACACGGGAGAAAAACCATATTTTTGTGATATCTGTGGTAAGTCATTTACCTTAGATAGTGACCTGACAAGACACAAACGCATTCACACTGGGGAGAAACCATATTTCTGTGACATCTGTGGTAAATCGTTCTCTCGAAATGATGACTTAGTTATTCACAAACGTATTCATACTGGACAGAAGCCATTTCACTGTGATACTTGTGGAAAATCATTCTCTGAAAGAGGTAGATTAACTAAACACAAACGTATTCATACAGGGGAGAAGCCATATTATTGTGATATCTGTGGTGTATCATTCTCTGAGACTAGTTCCCTTAATAAGCACAGGCTTGTTCACTCTGATATCGATGGTAAATCATTCTCTCAAAACGAAGACTTAATGTCACGTGCGTTCATTCATTCGAGAGAAAGACCATACCACTGTGATATCTGTGGTAAATCGTTTGCAAAGCTCAGTTACATAGCTACACACAAACGCGTTCATACAGGAGAGAAACCACACCACTGTGATATTTGTGGTAAATCATTCTCTGAAGGAAGTGGCTTAGTTATTCACAAACGAATTCATACAGGAGAAAAACCATACGAGTGTGACGTCTGTGGTAGATTATTCGCTCAAATCAGCCGATTAACCAGACACAAACGCATTCACACAGGGGAGAAACCGTATCAGTGTGATATCTGTGGTAAATCATTTTCCTTGATCACGACCTTAACTAAGCACAATCATATTCACACAGGCGAGAAGCCGTATCTTTGCAACATTTGTGGTAAATCTTTTTCTCTTCTAGGTAGCTTAACCACTCACAAACGCAGTCATACAGGAGAGAAACCATATCACTGTGATGTCTGTGGTAAATATTTCTCAGTAATAAGTAACTTGACTAAACACAAACTCACTCATACGGGAGAGAAACCACACCACTGTGATATCTGTAATAAATCATTCTCTCAGAAAGGGCATTTGATTACACATCAATATATACATACAGGAGAGAAACCATATCACTGTGATATGTGCGGGAAATCGTTTGCTTCCAGGAGTCACTTAACAAAACACTATCGCATTCACACCGGTGAGAAACCGTACCGCTGCAATATCTGTGGTAGATCTTTCGCTGCAAGTAACACTTTAAATGCTCATAGAAACACTCATACGGGTAAGAATTCATGCCATTATGGGAGGTCGTCCTCCGTAAGAAGTGCCTTGGCTAAGCACAAATGCATTAATAATGCACGAGACAAACCGTTTCGCTGCGACGTCTGTGGGAAATCGTTCTCTACAGGAACTATCTTAACCACGCATAAACGTATTCACACTGGGGAGAGACCTTATGATTGCGATATCTGTGGTAAATCGTTCTCGCAAAAAGAAAACTTAATTAATCATAAACGTGTTCACACAGGAGAGAAGCCATATCGCTGTGATATCTGTGGTAAATCGTTCTCTGAACGCAGCAGCTTAACTAAACACAAGCGTATTCATACAGGAGAGAAACCATATCATTGTGATGCCTGTAATAAATCATTCTCTCAGATAAGTCACTTAACTAAACACAAATTCACTCATACAGGAGAGAAACCATTTCATTGTGATGCCTGTAATAAATCATTCTCTCAGATAAGTCACTTAACTAAACACAAATTCACTCATACGGGGAGAGAAACCATATCACTGATGTCTGTGATAAATCATTCTCGGAAAACTCAAATTTGACAAGACACAAAGATATTCACAGAGAAGAAAGACCATGTCACTGTTGACATGTGTGGTAGAATGTTCTTTAACCCTTTAGCATTTAAACCAGGCCCAAATATTTCTGTTTATTCTATGTTGAAACTAACCAGATCTTACCTCTCACACCTACCTTGCAATGTCATTTCTAAAGGTAAACTATCATCATCATCATTGTTTAACGTCCGCTTTCCATGCTAGCATGGGTTGGACGATTTGACTGAGGACTGGTGAAACCAGATGGCTGCACCAGGCTCCAATCTGATCTGGCAGAGTTTCTACAGCTGGATGCCCTTCCTAACGCCAACCACTCAGAGAGTGTAGTGGGTGCTTTTACGTGCCACCAGCACGAAGGCCAGTCAGGCGGTACTGGCAACGGCCACGCTCAAAATGGTGTATTTTACATGCCACCTGCACAGGAGCCAGTCCAGCGGCACTGGCACGATCTCGCTTGATGAAATCTTAAAGCTATGAAATAATGCATGATTAATTCTAAACAGTTTGAATAAATAAGCATTACATTTGACAGAGTATCTGAATATTAAAGAATTAATGGAAGTACCTCAACTAAACCCACATTTATTCATTACAAGACAGAAACCATATCACTGTGATAAAACGTTCTCTCTGTTAAGTCTCTTCCCTTCGGACAGCTACATTGATAAAGGAGAGAAGCCATATCAATGTAATTCTTTCTCTCAGAATGACTTAAGCCAGTGGCTCTCAACCGGGGTCTATATAAGATTTTTGAGGATCCATGCAACAAAATAGGTAAATTGAGGATCCATGATGGTATTTTAAGGGACCCTGAAAAAATTTTATTTTAGCTGTATGTATTCTTTTCAAATAAACATTGGATCATACCAAATTTATTTGTTTCTCATTATTTCTACTAACAATAATCATCATCATCGTTTAACGTCCGCTTTCCATGCTAGCATGGGTTGGACGATTTGACTGAGGACTGGTGAAACCGGATGGCAACACCAGGCTCCAATCTGATCTGGCAGAGTTTCTACAGCTGGATGCCCTTCCTAACGCCAACCACTCGAAAACGGCCACGCTCGAAATGGTGTCTTTTATGTGCCACCCGCACAAGAGCCAGTCCAGGGGCACTGGCAACGATCTCGCTCGAAAACCCTACAAAGGCCAGTCAGGCGGTACTGGCAATGGTCACGCTCAAGATGGTACATCTTATGTGCCACCCGCACAAGAGCTAGTCCAGGGGCACTGGCAACGATATATAT
>NC_069010.1:9443592-9448827 GCF_001194135.2 Octopus bimaculoides
ATATATATAATAATATTAGGGACAAAATCCCAAATTACAGGTAAAAACTCAATTAAAATCAATTTATAAAAAATTGAAATTAAATTGAGCTTTATAGATGAAATATATATTATACTAATTTATTGTGCTTTTAATTGTTAATTTTTCTATCTGTGATAGTGGATTTTCATCGATGAGTTCTTGAAACTCGGTTATTTTCCCTAAAACTATATATATATATATATACACACACACCACTGAACAAGTGACATTGACAAGAAAAGAATTTCATTGCGTGCACGCGAGAGATAACAAAATTTTAAAATTTGTTAATGGCAAAGCTGAAATAATATTGGCACCATTGTTCTAACAATTTCCCTGGTATTCTATTCTATTCTATTCTAAACCATTGGCTAAATCCAATGGAAAATAAACAACGGTCCCTTTATAAGGACCATTGGCGCCATATTAATATAGTTGGCATAAGTGTGGCTGTGTGATTAAAAAGCTTTCTTCCTGACCACATGGTGTCAATTTCGATCCCACTGTGGCATCTTGGGTAAAGGTCTTTTAGACCCACGACTGACACAAAGACGTGAGTAGATGTGGTAGACAGAAACTGGAAGAAGCTGTTGTAAATGTACGCTTGGTGTTTGTATATATACCCTTGGTCTTGTGTCATAGGATGGTTCTAAATAAGCATTGTTCTCATGTAAATAAAAATCCCATTTCCTATTTTCCGTGAAAACTGTCTCCCATTGTGCAGAATATTCTTTATTCTTTTACTTGTTTCAGTCATTTGACTGTGGCCATGCTGGAGCACTGCCTTTAGTCGAGAAAATCGACCCCCGGAGCTTATTCTTTGTAAGCCTAGTACTTATTCTATCGGTCTCTCTTTTGCCGAACCGCTAAGTTACGGGGACGTAAACACACCAGCATCGGTTGTCAAGCAATGCTAGGGGGGCAAACACAGACACACACACACACACACACATATATACGATGGGCTTCTTTCAGTTTCCGTCTACCAAATCCACTCACAAGGCTTTGGTCGGTCCGAGGCTATAGCAGAAGACACTTGCCCAAGGTGCCACACAGTGGGACTGAACCCGGAACCATGTGGTAAGCAAGCTACTTACCACACAGCTACTCCTGCACCTATAGCAGACATTAAGACAATGGTGATGGTGTATCCGGGGGTTTATCCACTAGCGTGGATAGATGTGGGCAGTGTGGGCAGCACCACCTCTGGGTCTGCTGTAGGCAATATGTATCTCTTATGGGGACCTGGAGGTGGCAAAAGTAGGGCTGACCCAGGTGGCACACACACACACTAGCTATGCTTGTGGGTTTGTCTTCACAAAGATGTTAAAATATTTCTTCTGTTGTATCTCAACATTTAAAATACCCTCCATACTTTAAACTGTTTCTCTTTATTTCAGAATACCAAATTACTGGAATTAACGAATGTTGTTTTTACCTTGGGAACATTATCATATTTAAAATACTAAAGAGAGATGTTGGCGAGAATAGATGTCTGCTGTTTCTATAAATCTTTAGTAGAATTAGCATGGAATATTTTCTCTTACCAGCAACATTTCCAAACTTGCATATCTGAAATGTGTACAAGATGGTTTTGTATTCACACTGAGTTTGGATTACACTGAAGTTTGTGACGTTTTCATATATTGACTGAAAATCACAGTTGATGGAAATATAGCAGATGAAATATTTGTTATGAATTAAATATAAAACCAGGAAGAAGAAGAAGAAATATCTATTTTATGCAATGAGAGATAAAGATATATCATGGAAAATGAATTGTGTGAGGAGAAAATTAAATGTGAACAAAAATGTAATTGGGATGATTTCCCCGATGAGATGCCAAATAAAACAGAAAAACCAAACTCCTGTGAGTCATTCTCTCAAAAAGATGACCAAGTTTTTCACAGACAAATTCATACAGGAGAGAAGACACATCACTGTAATATCTGTGGTAAATCATTCTCTGCAGAAAGAAAATTAAGAAGACACAGAAGTATTCATACAGCAGAAAGACTTTATCACTGTGAAATCTGTGGTCGATCATTTTCTGCAAGAGGTAAATTAAATAGACACAAACGGATCCATACAGGAGAGAAGCCATATCACTGTGATATTTGTGGCAAAGCATTCTCTGAAGGAAGCAGCTTAACTAAACACAAACGTGTTCATACAGGAGAGAAGCCATATTATTGTGATGTATGTGGTAAATCATTCTCTATAAATGGTGATTTAACTCGACACAAACGCATTCATACAGGAGAGAGACCATATCACTGTAATGTGTGTGGCAAAGCATTCTCCCAAAGATGTCACTTAATTACACATCAATATATTCATACAGGAGAGAGACCCTACCACTGTAATATCTGTGGTAAATCATTTTCTGATGGCGGTCACTTAATTACTCACAAGCGTACACATACAGGAGAGAAACCATATCCCTGTGATATCTGTGGTAAATCGTTCTCTTCAGGGAGCAACTTAACGAATCACAAACGTATTCACACAGGAGAGAAACCGCATCGTTGTGATATCTGCGACAAGTCATTTGCTCAGAGGGGTCACTTGACAACACACCAATATATTCATGCAGGAAAGAAGCCGTATGCCTGTGATATCTGTGATAAATCATTCTCTCTATTAGGTTTGTTAACTTCACACAAACACGTTCACACAGGAGAGAAACCATATCAGTGTGAAGTCTGCGGTAAATCATTTGCCCAAAATTCGAATTTAACTCAACACGAACACACTCACAGAGGAGAGAGACCATATCACTGTGAGATATGTGGTAAAGCTTTCTCTCGAAATGATTATTTAACTACACACAAACACATTCATACAGAAGATAAACTGCACAACTAACACCTGTGATAAATCATTTGTTGATGAACTCTTTTGATACGATCCCACCTGAAATCATCCCTGACTCTATGATACAGACTCCCTGTTTTGATTTAAGAAATATATGTGTAAACCATGAAAAAAACTATCTCTCACTGTACAATGATAAACATCTTGTTTTCTGCATCATCATTTCTATTCCACTGCTCCACACTATGGCACCTTTTACTCCCTCACTCCCCGGTCTCCCTGCCCTATTTATTCCTACCCACCTTGTGCCTTCAATGGCCACCCTGAATACTTCATTACCACTTATGAAATTTTTTCTCTTCTCATTTTCTTTATGTAAAACAGATCGAGTTTTTCAGCGGGCCATTTAGCTTAATTTATAGAGAGTGCAAAAATGTTTCTTCTAAGCAAACAACTCTAGACTTGTTTTTTGAAAAGACATCCACAAGTCTGTCTACGAGTGCTTGTGAATCGGCGATCGTGTCTACAAGTGATGGTGTGCATGAGTCTAGTGTGAGTGAAAGTGATGCAGAAAATGATTATAATAAAAATATTTTTCATTATAAATAATCTTGAAGTTCTTTTTTACTTTACATAAATTCTTCTTTACATTCTACTGCTGTTTTATTGCCATTTATTTATGAGTATTATAAAATTTTATAGGTAAAACATTTTTTCTGGGAATGAATTAAGACTGTCCGTAAAGAAAATTCAAAAAATTTCTTTTTAAATATTTTTTTTTTTAATTTCGAAAAATTAAATTAAATATTTTTTTCATAATTGTATCAATTCCCATGTGTAGAACACAAATTCGCAAAAATTTTCTGAAAATTCCAAATAACGAAAAAGTTATGAGGGTTTATGTGAGGGGTGGGGTGCTTAAAGCAGAAATTCCGACAATTCTTTAAAATATTTGATTATAAAATGTAATAGGATTTTTTTTCTTAACATCAAATGGCTCGGTGGGTCCACCTGAACAGAAGTGCAATGAAAGGGGTCCATAAAAATGGTTGAGATACCCAGGTCCAGACGGGGAAAGCACTCCCCCCCCCGGTCCCCAACCACATTGACATTTCGTAATCACCTGACATAAGCTGACCAATGACAATCCAGTTCTACTTAACCGAGCTAGCTTTGTCTCTCTCTCTCTCTCTCTCACAATTTCTTCCTCTCTCTCACTCACACTCATTCACTCTCTGTCTGTCTCTCTCTCACTCACACTCATTGTCTCTCTGTCTCTGTCTCTCTCTCTCATTCACTCTCTGTCTGTCTTTCTCTCACTCACACTCATTCTCTCTCTCTCTCTCTCTCTCATTCTCACTTACACTCATTCACCCTCTCTCTCTTTATTGCAGTCGCCATATTCGCTCCTTTCTCTAACCCCGATTACCGTTTAACGTCTATCGAGAGACCCAGGGAGCTTCTTTCCGCCTCCGTAGATTCGCATCAAGTAGGTTCTTTTGTTATTTTCTTACATTCAATCGTGTTTCCTTCGTCAATATCATGTTTACTTGTGTTCGATCTGTCCATGGATTAACGTAACAACTGTGATCATAGATCTGCTCAGTCAGGCATGTCCTAGGGTTAAACAACAACAACAAACAGACGTAAATATCAACGTGATCGCTTGATCTCCTAGAAATAGATGCCATGTTTACCTCAAATTACACGTCTCGGAGTTGACAATCCGAGATCGTGTCATAATGTAATTCTAGACGTATACTAACGTGAGATCAGTCAAGCATGACCAGTTGTTAAGCAGTAACAACAATCACCAGATTGGAACATCAACATGGTCGTTCGACCTTCCAGAAATAGTAGCCAAATTCCAGATATACTGTGAGAAGGCGGGCACAGTCGGGGCTGAGTTAAATAAATAATCAGATGAAATGTCAAGAAATCGTCAAGTTTATCTCTAAATGTTCCAATCTAGGAAATTGAAAACTACATTAAATGATGTATTCCTAGATATACTATGACAAAGGGAAGACCAGAATAATTGTGGAGCGGAATTCTGGTTCAAGAATTCTATAAAACTTTTTTAATTTTTTAAAATTTTCGGAAAATTTTTTTCCGAACTTGTGTTCTTTCTATACGATTATGAAAAAAAAGAATGTTGTTTCTGTGTGTGATTTAAGGAAGATTTAGCTGTTATTTTTAGTACATCTCACGACCACCTGTATACCTTTCTCCTTTCTTTGTGACTGACATGTTTTTTTTTTAATATTCTCCCCTCCCCCCACCCTCCATAAACACATCTAATGGAATGATGATGCACCCAGGGGTGATCCACTCGGAAAAATTTTCTGGAAATTCCAAAAAATAAAAAAAGTTATAGGCACAAGAGTGGCTGTGTGG
>NC_069010.1:9448979-9451563 GCF_001194135.2 Octopus bimaculoides
TTGATCTTCTAGAAACAGTAGCCAAGTTTACCTGTCGTATATATGTATATATATGTAAGTGTGTCTGTGTTTGTCCCCCCAACATCGCTTGACAACCAATGCTGGTGTGTTTACGTCTCCGTAACTTAGCGGTTCAGCAAAAGACACCGATAGAATAAGTACTAGGCTTACAAAGAATAAGTCCTGGGGTCGATTTGCTTGACTAAAGGCGGTGCTCCAGCATGGCCGCAGCCAAATGGCTGAAAACAAGTAAAAGAGGGGGTTATATTGGTTGCTTAAACCGGAATTCCACCCATAGGCATGGCCTGTGGTTAAACATCAACATCAACTCATCCAATGTGACACGAACGTGGTTGTTTAGCCTTCCAGAAATGGCAGTCAAGTTTACACCTCTTTTTTTAGGGAAGGACGTGCACAGGCAGGCCTAAACCTGGGGTTTAAAACAACCAT
Organism: Octopus bimaculoides; assembly: GCF_001194135.2. Classification (NCBI taxonomy): domain Eukaryota; kingdom Metazoa; phylum Mollusca; class Cephalopoda; order Octopoda; family Octopodidae; genus Octopus; species Octopus bimaculoides. Next base: position 9,449,430 of record NC_069010.1, read on the forward strand.
AAAATGACAGATGCTGCTTCTGCAACTAGAAGAAATTTTATTAACCCCTATTTCTGTAATTAAACCAATTTACTCTTTTACTTGTTTCAGTCATTTGCCTTTAGTCGAGCAAATCGACCCCCAGGACTTATTCTTTGTAAGCCTGGTACTTATTCTATCGGTCTCTCTTTTGCCGAACTGGAAAATGGAGTTTAAATGATAATGATGATTATTATCATAGGAATTTTGTAATATTTCTGCTGTTGTATGTATATATAATTTTCTCTAGTTTTCACTGTTTGTCTTTTATTTCAGAATACCAAGCATCAGAGTTTGGAATTGCGGTGAAATAACTTTCCCTGACTGAGTTTACGAATGAAACCTCCCTTGTTCTCTTTCTGGAGAAATATACAGAGCGCGACTGAAGTTTGCAAATGTATTCATGTATTGACTAAAATCACAGCTGACGAAATACAGCAAACGAAATGTTTGTTATGAATAAAACATACAACCAGAAAGAAGAAAGATATCACTGAATCGTATTGAGGAGAGAAAGAGACAAAAAAGAAAACATGGAAAATGAATTGCGTGAGGAGAAAGTCAAATGTGAGCAAGAATCAGAGAGATGTGATTTTCCAGATGAGACAACGAAAAATACAGAAGAGCCATCATTTCCCTGCGAGATTTGTAACAAAACATTTAATCAGAAACGTAAACTCACTATACACAAGCGGACCCATACAGGCGAGAGACCATATCACTGTGATATCTGTGGCAGAATGTTCTCGAAAACTAGCCACTTGAGTCGGCACAAATATATTCATACCGGAGAGAAACCATACGAGTGTGATATCTGTGGTAAATTATTTACGGTGGTAAGTAACTTGAGTAGACATAAGCGTATACATACGGGAGAGAAACCACACCACTGTGATATCTGTGGGAAGGCGTTCTCTGAAGCAAGTAACTTGACTAGACATATACGCATACATACGGGAGAGAAGCCATATCACTGCGATATTTGTGGTAAATCATTCACCACAGATGGCGACTTAACTCGGCACAAGCGCATTCATACAGGAGAGAAACCATATCACTGTGATATCTGTGGTAAATCTTACTCTCAGAATTATGACTTAACTGTACACAGACGAGTTCATACAGGAGAAAAGCCATATCACTGTAATACCTGCGGTAAGTCATTCACTCAGAATCATGATTTAACTATACACGAACATATTCATACGGGAGAGAAACCATATCACTGTGATATTTGTGGCAAGGTGTTCACTGTAGTAAGCAACTTAACCAGACACAAACGCATTCATACAGGAGAGAAACCATATCATTGTGATATCTGTGGTAAGTCGTTCTCTCAGAATTATCAGTTAACTAGCCATATATACGTTCATACGGGAGAGAAGCCATATCATTGTGATATCTGTGGGAAATCATACCCTGAGGGAAGCACCTTAAATAAACACAGACGTATTCACACAGGAGAGAAACCATATCATTGTGTTATCTGTGGTAAATCATTCTCACAATTAAGTTACTTAACTCGACACAAATACAGTCACACAGGAGAGAAGCCATATCGCTGTGATATCTGTGGTAAATCTATGTCCTCTCTAACTAACTTAACTAATCACAGGCATATTCACACAGGGGAAAAACCATATCAGTGTGATATCTGTGGTAAGTCCTTTTCCGATGGGAGTCACTTGGCTGGGCACAAACGCATTCATACAGGAGAGAAACCATACCCTTGTGATATCTGTGGTAAATCGTTCTCTGAAAGAAGTAACTTGACTAAGCACAAACGTGTTCACACAGGAGAGAAACCACATCACTGTGATATCTGTGGAAGATCTTTCTCTCAGAAAATTCACTTAACTACTCACAAATACATGCATACAGGTGAGAAGCCATATCCATGCGATATCTGTGGTAGATCATTCTCATCTGGGAGTCACCTAACTAAGCATTATCGTATTCACACGGGAGAAAAACCATATCAGTGTGACATCTGCGGTAAAGCTTTCTCCAGACGAAGTACCTTGATTTCGCATAAATACATCCATACAGGTGAAAAGCCGAATCACAGTGATAAATCATCGTCTGTGAGGAATGCCTTGACCGATTACAGACAAAT
>NC_069010.1:9451663-9453622 GCF_001194135.2 Octopus bimaculoides
AAAAACCCAAGAAATAGCAAAATAAAATGTTAAAAATACAACCTCCTCTCTTCCTGTTTTTCACCATTGTGGGCCAATGAGAAAGCCTCTATAGGATTAATTGATATGCTAGAAATAGCAGTTAAGTTACAGGCTGTTGTCATAAAAATAGGAAGGACTGATTGGATAATGTAGTCAATGGGATGGTCACAGCTGGAGCATATTTAATCAGAACTGACATGGAAGTTAAACATGACACCAGCAATATGTAGTCCTAGATGCACTATGCCTGAATAAGAGATGGGATGGTTACAGCTGAAACATCTTTGGTCCTAGGTCTGCTGGATCAGGACTGGCCTGGGGTTAAACAACAATAAAGAAGGACACATTAAATAATGTAGTCCTAGATACACTATGTCTGACTAAAAGACAGGATGGTCATAGTTGAAACATCTTTGATCATAGGTCTCCTGGATCAGGACTGACCTGGGGTTAAACAATAACAGGGAAAGTCACATTAGATAATGTAGTCCTAGGTATGCTACAAATGTAAGACAGGAGAGTCACAGCTGGAACGTCTGATCTAACTGAAGCTGACCAAGGCCTCAACAACAACAGGGAATCTCTCTGGTTATTCAACCTGCTAGAAATAGCAGCAATACCATTAAAACAAAGGACAAACGAGACAACAGAGTCCTCCCACTTCTCTAATACTTTGTCCCCCCAGCATAAAGCTGACCACCACCCCTAACTCCTTCCAGGGTTTATCATCCTGTAAATCGGAATGGTAACATCAACAGTTCTGGTGCCATGAAAAAAGTACCCAGAATACACTGTGGCAGTTGACATTAGGAAGGGCCCCCAGCCATAGAAACCATATTAAATAAGAAACGTTAGGAAAAAAAATAGGGGGCGGCAAGCTGTCCAAAAACGTTAGGGGGCCGGGCGAAATGCTTAGCGGTATTTCGTCTGCCGCTACGTTCTGAGTTCAAATTCCGCCGAGGTCGACTTTGCTTTTCATCCTTTCGGGGGGTTGATTAAATAAGTACCAGTTATGCACTGGCGTTGATATAATCGACTTAATTCGTTTGTCTGCCTTTGTTTGTCCTCTCTGTGTGTAGCCCCTTGTGAGCAGTAAAGAAATAAGGGAGGAATTTCAACCATGTTTCGTGGTCTGCTACCACAACAGCTCCTTTATAGGATCCAGTTAGCTCAAGACATCATCAGGAGGAACCACGTCCGGTTTCGGCCCCTACTCCTCTACCGTTTTGACGTGGCGGGGCCACCCCCTTTCGGAGGTGTCTTCAGCTCTGGTGTTGGGTGCATGTCTTCTTTCTTCTATTCCCTGGCCTCTTCGATGCAGCACCAACGTCCGACCATACTAAAGCAGACATTGGGGGTCACAATGCAATGCAGTCCCTGGTGCCAGTGGTCCCTGTGAAACTGTCCAGACTCATGGCAGCATGGAACACAGACAGCAGATGATGATGATGATGATGATGATGATGATGATGATGAATTAGGGTAATAAATTGTCTGTTAGCTGTCCAATTGTGGAGGATGTGGCGGCAGAGGTGGAGGAGGTAATGTGGCTGACTTATGGCTAAACGGATAAGAACAACGGTGACTGCGACAGCAGCAGTACTTGAATTACAATGAATGCAAATGTTTGTTTTGCGTCTAATATAATCCCAGATTAAGCTGCTACTCTGCCATGATGTTATGAAAATTCAATAGGTAGACGGACGGACAGACAGACAAGGCAACCAAGACGTTCACATATGTCACTTGTGAGGCCTCAGTTTACCAAATGCTACAACAGAAGCGAGTTGGCACAAAGTGTCATACAGAGGGACGGAACCTGAAAGCACAGAATTGGGGAAATTAACCCCTCACACAACCACGCTTCTAGCTTCCACAAATTTCTGAAAATATTTCAGCAAAATTCATTTCCTTACAGATGTGTGTGTGTGTGTGTGT
>NC_069010.1:9454839-9460025 GCF_001194135.2 Octopus bimaculoides
ATATATACACATACACAGTTTTGCATGCTTTGCACAGTTTCCAGCTTCCAAGATACAACGTGATGATCTTAAAAATCAATGAATCACAAACACTACTTCTCCCTAAAACAGAAAAGAACCAGAACTTACCATACTATTGTATAAAATCCTTGAATCTCAGTAAGACTCGCTCTCTTTTTTTACAGTAGGGGCTGCATATGCCTATGTAGAGATTTATATACAGTTCCAAGTGTGTGTGTGTATATATATATATTTTTATATAGATTTATACACTTTTATCTGTAAAATTCCAAAGACATAATCATAATTTCCGTTATTTAGGCAAATCCCAAATTAATCCAATTCGTTTGTTGTAATCCAATATTCCAAATGAGATTCTTTAATTAAAAAGAAATAGAAATGTATAAATTAATTGCAGTATTAAATTAATTCAGATTTTTAAAAAATATCATATTTAAAAAAAAAACTTCAATTTCAAAACCAGCGACATTTTTAATAATTTGTAGTATAGGCAAAAAGCTTGAAATTTTGTGAGGAGGGGCTAGTTGATAATATCAATCTCAGTGCCTAACTGGTACTTATTTATCAACCCCAAAACGATGAAAGGCAGAATAAACCTCAGTGGAATTTGAACTCAGAACGCAAAGTCGTAAGAAATACTGCTAAGCATTTTGTCCAGCATGCCAATGATTCTGCCAGAATTTGGTTTTCATAAGAATCCTTTCAAGTTTAGAAACATTCGGTAAATACTTGAAACAAGTGGGATTCATTTCAGTTTCAGAAGTGACACGAGTACGTGACAATTGATAAGCTGTAGCAACAGGGAGCGGTGGGGGTGAAGAAATTCGTTTTGCCAAGACTCTGGAGTACATTGCATGATTTTAACAGGATACATTTATAAAACATCTTCCCCTTGTGAGTACACACACACATATATATATAATAATATATAATTATACTGCAAGTCACAATGTTCTCCTTCACATTGCTGTCGCTTTCTGTTGATACCAACTTGCAGGTTAGGCGAGCAGGCCAACACTCACCCTGAATGGAATGCCAGTCCATTGCAGCGTTCACCTATTTACAGTTGAGCAGACTGAAACAGGGTGGAATGAAGTGTTCTGCTCAAGAAAACAACACATCACCGGTCTGAGAATTGAAACCATGATCCTGTGATCATGAGTACCACACCCTTAACCAATAGGCCATGTGCCTTCACATATACAGAATATATAGTTCTTTTTGGGAAGAACATTGGTTTTGGAAACATATTCTCTCTGAGTGGTTGGCGTTAGGAAGGGCATCCAGCTGTAGAAACTCTGCCAAATTTAGATTGGAGCCTGGTGTTGCCATCCGGTTTCACCAGTCCTCAGTCAAATCGTCCAACCCATGCTAGCATGGAAAGCGGACGTTAAACGACGATGATGATGATGATGATGATTCTATAAATAACAGTGTAATCCAAAGAGGCCTTTTTTTTCAGCTCAATATTTACCCAATGTTATTTATAGCTTATCTGCTTTGAGATCCACTATTCCGAAAAATAATTATTTCATGTTCTCTTGAAGTTTATAAATCCTTCTGGTGTCAACGAGAACAGATAACTGTTATCTGACCTCATTAAGATAAAACAAAACAAAAAAAAAATCCATAATTTTTAGCACAAAATACATAAAGCACTCATTTCATCATGGTTAGAGTTGTAAGTATTGTTTTAATAATAGCAATAATTATATTTAGATATGTATGTATATTATATATATATATATATATCTATACTATATATAAAACAGAGATGTGTGTGTAATCGCTTATCACGTGAAAACGGCTTCACCATTTACTTCCATACTTGTATATATATATATATTGACAGTAATGGTAAGACAAAAGAATGAAAGAGACCTTGATATTATGTAAATAGAGGAATTTATCTGTAAATATATGTGACAATTATTCGGTAGCCATGACATCCGAAACTCGGAGCTTTATCATGGCTACCAAATAATTGTCACATATTATATCTACAGATATATCTACAGATATATATATATATATATATATATATATATATATATATATATATGAGAAGTCAAAGCAAGGAGACAGATACATATGCATATACACGACAGGCTTCTTTCAGTTTCCATCTACCAAATCCAAAGACAACGCTTTGGTCAGTCCAAAGCTACAGTAGAAGACACTTGGCCACGGTGTCATGCAGTAGGACTGAACCCCAGGGATCAACAATTTGGTCTCCAAGTTCTAGGTGGACAACAGTGTGAAACCTACACTTTGTTGGCCCCATGTATCCCTTAAGGTGAAGGCACGTGGTTGAGTGGCTAGGGTAATTGGCTCGTGATCCTAAAGTCAGGAGTTCAATTCCCAGCAGCATGTTGTTTCCTTAAGCAAGATGTTTTATTTCACATTGCTCCAGTCCACTCAGCTGACAAAAATGAGGTGTGCCTGAAATTCAAAGGGGCCAGCTTTCTCATATTTTGTATCATGCAATGGAAGCAGCTCTATAGTAAAAATACTATGAACATAACAATGTATGTGTGTAGTTGAATTTGCAGTGCTCATCCATTTACACGTTCGTTTCACAAGCAGGCTGTTCCATGGATTGGATCAACTGGAACCCCATGTCGTCATCGTAAATAAGAGAGAGCCAGTCAGGGTTTGCGACAGGGGCCTCAGCTGCAGAGACAAACCTGAGGGTTGCACCTGCTTGTTTGTTGGCCTCAATGCATGCATGTCATATGAGCATGTTTGATTCGTGCTGAACTGAGGACCATCACATCATGTTGGTCCTTGATTGACAAAGAAACAGGCTGGACATTGGAGAGAGTACAACATGTCCAGACTGCAGCACTGACCACTGCACGTGATGATATGCAATATGATACTCGACTGACCAATAGAAACACACTGCAAAATGGAGACAGCTTAGACTACCACACAGCAACGTGTGTGTGTGTGTGTGTGTAGGGATTCTCATAACCTAGCAGGTGATGAGACAAAGGCATTTTCACAGACCCAGAGCCTTATTTAACGAGGATTATAACCCAGGTGATAATTTGTGACTCCTTCACACCAGTACTTGTGTGTGTGTGTCAATGTATGCATAGAAATGTGTGTATATAAGCGTTTATACGTGTATGTATCTTGACATGTGGTTATGTCCATACGCATGTCTATGCACACACCACACGTTTGTGTGTGTGTGTGTAGGCGAAAGTAAAGAATACGTACACTCGGTGTTCAGGGTTAGGGGTCTAGTGTTAAGGTTTTTGTTACGCCGAAAACGGGTGGTGTATGTATTCTGAACCTCTGCCATGTGTGTGTATTTATGAGAACTATAAAGATTCCTTCATTGATATAAAAATGAGAGAGAGAGAGACAAGAGAGGGGAGAAAGAGTGCGAAAACAAGATAAGGTTTAGTACGTATTATTGACGAGAAAGCTAAGCATTTGCAAATATATACTTATGAGGGGAAACACCTAAACTTGTGGTCGTTTCGAGATGTCTTTTCCTACTTTACATCGTTTTTTATTTTTTTATTTTTGTAAGAAATTAACGGAAAAAAATAAATAAATCTCAACTCTGAACCGATCTATCCGTCTTCCACGTCGGCCTCATCGGACGGATTTCAAAGCATAAAAAAATAAAGGACACAAAAACACTGGACGATCAAATGAAGCAAACGTGAAAACACGAAGAAACCGTTTATTAACAGATATAAAAGCTAATAAAGTTTTTTTTTTTATAAATGATATTTCGTGTTACGTCGGTTTGCGAGTAAAACCAATTACCGACGTAAGTTGAGGTATACGTGTGTATACATGCACACTTAATTGGAAAGAGACAATTGTTTAATGCAAAGTCGGTTAGTTGTGAATGGGCGGGCATGGCTGAAGGGCCCACGAGGCTTTCCAGCTGGGACCATCCTGTCTTGTTATTTTTTCCTTGCCAGGGTACTAAGGACTTATTTATTATCCAATACTTTCCTGTTTTAAGACAGCTGCTATTTCTAGCGGATCCCATCGCTGGCTCGGGGAAAGTAGGTAAGAGAAGAAAGCGGGAGTGTGTGTGGTGGGGGGGAGAAGTGAAAGGTAAGGTAAGTGGAGAAAGGGAGATAGAGCTAAAGGAAGGGAGAGAGAGTAATAGAGAGAGGGTTAGGGAGGTAACCAAAAACCAAAGGGGGGAGGTAAGGGATGAAATTAACGAGAGAAAAAAGATGGGGAGGAAGACAGAAGGCGTGATAGAGAGTGAAAGAGTAAGCTAGAGAGAGAGAGGGAAAGGCAGAAGCATTCATATAGGAGGGGAGAGTGAAATATGAAGTGAGAGAAAGTCAAAACGTGTATGAGAGAGTGAGTGAGAGAAAGAAAGAAAGAAAGTAAAATTATTCAAGGAAATGAGAGCGAGAGGAAGATATATATACAGAAAAAGAGAGAGGGGGGAATACGAGAGTGAGAGAGAGAGAGGAAGAAAATGTAAGGGAGAGGGAGGAAGGGAGAAACGATATGGAGATATACATAATATATACGTACGTCCACGCGCGCGCAAGAAAATATATACTTTTTTTTTTCCACACGCACACACATAATGGTGGGGGCAGGGTTTGGTGTGGAAAATACCGTTGAACGAAAGTACTCAATACCGTTAGGCAGAGTGGAATAGCTCTATTTTTCCTCTTTGCATCACCAAACATATGTATACGTGTATATATGTGTGTATATATATCTATGTATATATATATATATATATATATAGACTATCTTTCGCCATATATATATTATACGCATGCAGGATATAGAAAGAATTAGAGACAGAAAGAATAGCGAATATGAATAGAGAAATAGTAATAATATTTTAACACACAAATTGCTATATATTAGTTATGGTGTCTTTGTGACTTGTTAGCTTTTTTGGCATTATTTCTAAACCCCTAAAATGTCTTTGCCTGTGTTGTCGGGTCAACTTTCATCCAATTTATTGTTAGGGGTCACTTATTTTTATTTAGTTATTTTTGTGTTTTTAATGAGGACCTGTCTGCGGTTTCCTGATGTCATTAGAGACACAGAGAGACACAGAAATATAAACAGATTGAAAGAGACTAAGATCTGTGTACATACATACATACATATATATATATATATATATATATATATATATATATATATATATA
>NC_069010.1:9460190-9461609 GCF_001194135.2 Octopus bimaculoides
GTAAAAACTCAATTAAAATCAATTTATAAACTCGATGAGTTCTTGAAACTTGGTTATTTTCCCTAAAACTATATACATATATATATATATATAAACAAATAGTAAATGAGTATATGTATATATATATATATATATATATATAGGCATATGTATATGTATATATAATCTGAGAAGCGTGTGTGTATAAAATTCAGAGAAGTTCGTGTATATACCTATATATGCAGAAAAAACGTATATATAGAGAGGTGTGCGTATACATATTATATATATAGCCCATGTCTGTGTTTGCTATTAATAATTATCATTCGTCATTAGTAAATTTTAACTGAAAGTAATTAATTCGATGGAATCGTCAGAGCAATAGGCTGTTGAAAGCTCCAAGTTCAAATTCCGCCCAGGTCAACTTTGCCTTTTCATATCTTTCCGGGGGTCAATAAAATGAAGTACCGGTCAAGTACCGAGGTCCGTTGTAAACGACAAACCACTCCTCCCGGCAAAATTAGTGGCCACATGCCTCAATTAAAAACAGTTATTAAATATTTTCCACTTAAAGATCTCTGTGTTGTTGGGCCAACTTTCACCCATTTATTGTACTGGTCAGTTATTTCTTTTTTAGCGGCCTTGGTTGGGTCATCTGGTCTTACCAGAGACAGACAAATATAAACACACGCACAGATTATATACATTAAATATTTATATATATATACACGTTTATGTGAAACAGCAATATAGTCACGTTGTACATTGGAAAGATATATCACCATTATTTGTGTGATGTCGCTATGGCATTGATTATTATTATTATTTGTCGTGGCACCTTGGGCAAGTGTCTTCTGGGCCGACCAAAGCCTTGTGAGTGAATCTGGTAGACGGAAACTAAAAGAAGCCCGTCGTATTTATGTATATATATATATATATATATATGTATGTATGTCTGTGTGTGTGTGTGTGTGTGTTTGTCCCCCTTGCATCGCTTGACAACCGATGCTGGTGTGTTTACGTTCCCGTAAGTAACTTAGCGGTTCGGCAAAAGAGAGACCGATAGAATAAGTACTAGGCTTACAAAGATTAAGTTCTGGGGCCGATTTGCTCGACTAAAAGGCGGTGCTCCAGCATGGCCGCAGTCAAAACGACTGAAACAAGTAAAAGAGTATAATCGACTGAGATTTGTCTGCATGGAGTGAGTGCCCGGTCAAACTCCCATCCGATTTATTATTGCAAGGGTCAGTCAGTGTTGAAGCTTGTTTTATTTATTTTGTTTTTGTTTTTTTTTAGCGGCCCTTGGTCGTCTCACCTCCCAAAACACAAACGAATATAAATTTTGCGAGAGAATGAATGAAAAGGAAAGTCGAACAACATTAAAGAAAAACGGATTATAAAGAACAGATCATGTTGTATTATATATATACATACATATAT
>NC_069010.1:9461686-9463069 GCF_001194135.2 Octopus bimaculoides
TATATATATATATATATATGTATATGTATATATGTGTGTGGTGATTTCGCCTGCCGTTACGTTCTGAGTTCAAATTCCGCCGAGGTCGACTTTGCCTTTCATCCTTTCGGGGTCGATTGAATAAGTACCAGTTACGCACTGGGGTCGATGTAATCGACTTAATCCCTTTGTCTGTCCTTGTTTGTCCCCTCTATGTTTAGCCCCTTGTGGGCAATAAAGAATTAATTAATATATATATATATATATATGTGGTGATCTTTCGGTACGAGTTCCTAAATATAAGCATTACTGTTTGTGTTGTCCATGTATGTTTGTTATTAATAAACATTATCGCTCGTTATTATTAAATATTATTGACTGAAATTTCTCTACCAGGAGTGTCTGGTCAACTTTATCCAATTCTCATTGTAAAGATCGGTTTTTTTCTTTCTTTAGTGGCCCTGTTTGGATCGTCTGGTCTCGCAAGGGAGACACACAAAGAAATGTAAATATTTATAATTTTCGAAAGGGAATGAATGAAAACAAAGTTAAGGAAATCCCTTAACAACAAACAGAAAAGGGTGTACATATATATACAGACAGTAAATCATGTATAATGATATATATTTATATCACCATTACTATGTTATGCGGCGATCCATGTCGCTGTTTATGTTATTAATAATAACCATTGTTCGTCGTTATTATGAAATTCAAATGATTGAAATTTCTTTACCTGGGTTGTCTGGTCAAATTAAATCCAATTTAATGTAGGGGTCAGTCCTGGCTGGGGTCTTTTGTGTGCCTCTTTCATGTCGTCTGTTCTCGCCACACAAATATTTGAACCGTGTGTTGTTGTGTCGTCTTCGCCGGCGGTTGGACCAGCAGGGAGGGAGTGCGCATGTCAGAGAGAAGGGGGAGCGGTGCGGTGTGAACGTAAGGATGGTTGAGAGAGGGGGAGAAAGAGAGAGAGAGAGAGAGAAGCGATAGAAAAGAACTAGTAATGAGAAAGAGAGAGAGAAGCGATAGGAAAGAACTAGTAATGAGAAAGAGAGAGAGAGAAGCGATAGAAAATAACTAGTAATGAGAAAGAGAGAGAGAGAAGCGATAGGAAAGAACTAGTAATGAGAAAGAGAGAGAGAGAAGCGATAGGAAAGAACTAGTAATGAAAGGGAGAGGAATAGGAAGGTCTAGCTAAATCGAGAGAGAGAGGGGGGAACGGGAACTGAGAGAGAGAGAGCAAAAAGAGAATGATAGAAAAGAGGGAGTAATATAAGAGAGAAATAGGGGTTTGTATGTATGTATGCATCCTTCTCTCTCACTCTCTCTCTTTATATATATACATACACATACATACATACATATATATATATATATATATATATATATATATATATATATATA
>NC_069010.1:9463492-9463972 GCF_001194135.2 Octopus bimaculoides
ACACACACACACATGCATGTATATATGTATATATTCTGTACACAGTGGCCTTACAAAAGGTTATGAGGTTATACATATATCCACACATACACACATATAGATATGCATATGTGTACATCGGTATGTATGTTTGTGCATATGTATATACGCATGTATGTATATATGTATGTGTGTGTGTGTGTGTATGTATGTATGTACCTATGTATGTATGCATGCATGTACGTACGTAAGGACGTACACATGTATGTATGTATGAGAATGTCTACACACACACATCGAGAGGAGTGGTGTCAATCTGTGGGGGGGGGGTGACAGGGGACACCAAAATGTCAACAGGATATATCTTACTGTCACAGTGGTGAGGTGGTGGTGGTGGTCATGGCAGTAAGAGTCGATTTGCTGGTAGTAATTGATATAGTGATGCTCATGATGATGGTGGTGGCAATTTTAGTGGTAATGGTAGTGGTGGAGGGTGTTGGT
>NC_069010.1:9463982-9467482 GCF_001194135.2 Octopus bimaculoides
GGTGGTGGCAATTTTAGTGGTAATGGTAGTGGTGGAGGGTGTTGGTGGCATGGCAGTAGTAGTGGTGATGATGATGATGATGATGATGATGATGATGATTGTGGTGATGGTGGTGGTAGTTGTGGTGGCGGTAGTAGTGCTGGAGGCAGGTCGTGGTGGCAGCTGTGGTTGTGGTTGTTGTTGTGGTTATGGTTATGGGGGGGTGATGGTGATAGCAGTGCTGATGGTTCTGGTGGTGGTGGTGGTAGTGGTACTGCTGCTGCTGAAGATGATCCAAGATCTGGACATTCCACAATGGCCACCACCAAAGAAAACACCGATCGTGTTCACCACAGGGATGGCATACAGGTGATTGACCATAAATCGAATAACCAATGCTATTAGCATATTATGCGAGGGAGTTGAGAATATTCTGCACAATGAACTCAGCATGACAAAGGTTTCAGATCAGTGGCTGCCATGTTTTCTGACATCCGATTAAAAGCATTCCAGGAGGATCACATTATGGGAAAAATCTGACACTGACTGAGGCAGATCCAGCTGGTTTCCTTGGGTGTTTCCTAAGCCAGGATGAGTGTTGGGTTCATCACTTTGAGCCAGAGACAAAGGGACAATCCTTGAAATCAGTGGAAACATTCCCCCCTCACCTGCTCCAAAGAAGGCCAAGGTGCTTTCATCTGCAGGGATGGCCTCAGTTGTTTGGGATGCAAAAGACATTGAGTTTATTGACCACCTTCAAATGAGCCACACCATCAATGGAGAATAATCTGCCAGCTTTCTGAGGCAGTTACGAAAGATTATCAAGACCAAACGCCCAAGAAAACTGACGAAAGGGATCTTGTTTCATCTGGACAATGCTCCAGTTCTTGCTTTCAATGGCTGCTGAATTTATTGTGGTTTTAAAGGGGTTGATCAGCCACCCTATTCTCCTGATTTGGCCGCCCTCTGACTATCATCTGTTCCCCAACATGAGAAAAAAAAACACTTAGATGGGAACCAGTGTCACAGTGAATATAATGTCATGTCTGCTGTTGATGACATTTCTGTCCAAAATGACGAAGGCTCTGCAGAACCAATGGGGTCCACGCTCTTCAGGACCAAGGGAAGAAGTGTGTGCACCAGTATGGGAACTGACTAGGGTGTAAAATAAACCTCATTTGGTGACAATCCATGAAAGGATCTTGGTCAGCCTAAAGAACTTTTCAGCTGACCCCACTAGCATAGCAAGGGGACGCAGTAGAGGCGGTCTGCCCCGGGCAGCACTTTTAAAGGGGCATCACTTTTGGGTCTGCTGTAGACAATATGTGTTTTTTTGTGGGGTCTGGGGAGCCAAATGGAAGGGCTGCCCCGGGTGGGACACACTCTAGCTACGCTAGTGGCAGACCCTCATATATGGAAGTTGATGTTGATGATGGTGGTGATGAAGATGAAGATGGTGGTAGTGGTGGTGGTGATGATGATGATGATGATGATGATGGTGATGATGATGATGATGATGATATCAGTCACCAAGAATACTTTGGCACTATTAAATTCACCATTTACAGCAGACTAACAGTGCTTTTTTTTACACATCATGTTTATTGATTTGTCCTGTGCTGGAATTTACTCTGTGGCATTATTTGGTCAGCAGAGATTACCATAAATGGTGCCATAGGTCTTTGAATAATAAATATTAGTCTGAAAACTGTATACATGAGTCAGCTTTTCAATGAGATCGTCACAAATGGATCGGTGGTTTAAAATATTTTAGTACCGTTTTCAAAACACTACGACGACAGACTTAACAGTCCTGCGTCTACAACACCATCCAAACAACATCGACTCTCCAAATACTATTGCAAGAATCTTGTTCTATATATTCCTGGGGGTTGATGAGCCAATGGGGACAGCCATGTGTGGTTGCCTGATGAGTGAGAAATAGCTGCTAAACCTCCCTCAAGTCACATCCTACTCTCTTATGTAGGTGCAGTCATGGATACCGGTGAAGGCATGGTTGTTTGGTAAGAAGTTTGCCTCCCAACTACATTGTTCTGGGTTCTGTCCCACTGTGTGGCACCTTGGGCAAGTCTCCCTCATTGGCTCATACATACATATATACATAGATAAGAGAGTTGGGTGTGATCTGAGGGAGATTCAGTTGCTATTTCTAGCAGGTCTGGCTACCATGTAGAGCTCTCCCTTATTGGCTCATACATACGTATGTACATAGATAAGAGAGTAGGGTGTGATTTGAGGGAGATTTGGCTGCTATTTCTAGCAGGTCTAGCTACCATGTAGAGGTCTCCCTCATTGGCTCATACATAAGACAAGAGGGTGTATTCTGAAGGAGATTTGGCTGCTATTTCTACCAGGTCTAGCTATCATGTAGAGGTCACCTCGCCCCCACCATTGACTCATAAAAATGAACTTATTGTACAGATTGCTCAGGTGCACTACATATATATATATATATATATGTATGTATGTATATATATCCATAAAGACAAGGCATGATTTGAGGGTGAGTTGGCTGTGCAGCGTGTGTGTGTGTGTCTTTTAGTCCCCACCCCCCCTTGCTGCTATCAATTGAGGCCCAGCTGCGACATTCTTCAAATGTTTATGCGAACAGCTGCACCTCTTCCATAGAATGAATGTCCTGTGAGGGGAGGGGAGGGGGAGCTGAGGGAGGGTAAACGGTGGAGAGGGAGAGGGAGGGGGTTAAGTGAGGGAGAGAGGGAGGAGGAAGAGTGAAAAGGAAATAAAAAAAAGGAAGAAAAAAGACCAAAAAAAAAGTAGTTTTAAATGGAAAAAAAAGAAACAAATAAATTTTAATGTTAAAAAATGGAAAAGACAAAAGAAAAATAATGAAGAGAAAGGCAAAAAGAAAGAGAAAGGAAAGAAGGAAGGAAAAAATGAGTATATAAAAGGAAAAAAGGGGACAATAATAATGATTTCACATTTTGGCACAAGGCCTGCAATTGTTATTTTTTGGGTATGATTTTATTATATATATATATATTAAATTATATCGAATTAAAATGTCGATGCCAGTGCCGCTGGACTGGCTCCTGTGCAGGTGGCACGTAAAATACACCATTTCAAGCGTGGCCATCGCCAGTACCGCCTGACTGGCCTTCGTGCCAGTGGCACGTAAAAGCACCCACTACACTCTCGGAGTGGTTGGCGTTAGGAAGGGCATCCAGCTGTAGAAACTCTGCCAAATCAGATTGGAGCCTGGTGTTGCCATCTGGTTTCACCAGTCCTCAGTCAAATCGTCCAACCCATGCTAGCATGGAAAGCGGACGTTAAATGATGATGATGATGATATATATATATATATACAAATAATATGTGAGTATATGCATATATACGTACAAGTATGTACATACCTACATCTACCTGTATATATAGATGCATATCTGGGTACAGGACGTTGCAAACAAAACGTAGACAAAATGATAAACAGAGTACAGAAAACACACAGGCCACATAGAGAACATTTCCTTCATCAGCTACCC
>NC_069010.1:9467784-9471761 GCF_001194135.2 Octopus bimaculoides
GATAAATTAACAATTATCATTGCATTGTGTGTATAAGTGTGTGAACTCAAGCAAGACTGCAGTCCAATGACTTCAGCAAGTGAAAGATGTGAATATATACACACACACACACACATAAACATACATGCATATGTATGCACGTTTACGTGCACACATATATATATATATATACAAATAATATGTGAGTATATGCATATATACGTACAAGTATGTACATACCTACATCTACCTGTATATATAGATGCATATCTGGGTACAGGACGTTGCAAACAAAACGTAGACAAAATGATAAACAGAGTACAGAAAACACACAGGCCACATAGAGAACATTTCCTTCATCAGCTACCCCCATTCTAACACTGGTGTTTCAAAGAGTTAGATACACACACCCATCTTGGCTTTAAGAGTTCAGTTAAATGAAAGCTAATAAAAAATTATCCAAAATTCTGACTGCCTCCTTTTACTTAATATACAATATACAATATCTGTACACCTTTTCAAACACTCTACAAACACACACACATATATATATATACCCCGTTTTATTCTACACCCGTAACAGTTAGCATGTGAGAAGGTGTAACATCACAGTTGCGATATAAGGGATATAACTCTCACATCAACTTCATTGAATTATTTTTTTTTTCTGTTTTGCAAAACAAACCTGATATTTATTACAGTTCCATTCACATCAAATCAATCCCTGGCTAGCATTTATACAAAAAAAAAACCCAGACCAGGGTAACAGATTAAGGAAACTGTCAAAGTATCTTGCAGTGGCTGTTCCTGCATTTTGTGTGTTGACTGTAGACTGCAAATCCTGTGACTCCACTTGCAAAGAACTGCGTCAGCCACTGCCCTTTTCTCTCGGATATCATTGGATGTATGCAGAGGGGAGACATGTATGGGCAAGAAAAAGCCAGCCCCGCCCCACCAAAATCTTCCAATAAAACCCTTGCACCTTAAAGAGGAACTTTCTAGGTACAAACGCCTCAAAGTTGTACAAGACAAATACGGAGAGCACATATATGTGTGTTGCTGTTGTTTGTGTCTACATCTGTGTTTAAGTTTACCGACATCAAGTTATGTCCCCGTGAAATATACAGCTTAGCCACTTGATAACGAGAGACAGATAAAATGGTTTTGAATTTTGGCTCAAGGCCAGCAATGTTAGGAGGAGGAGGTAAGCCAATTACATTGACCCCCAGCGCTCAACTGGTATTTAATTTTAACAACCTTGAAAGGATGACAGGCTAAGTCGACCTTGGTTGTATTTGAACCGACAAAGTAAAGCATGAAGAAGTGCCACAAAGCATTTTTGCCTGGCATGCTAATGATTCTGCCATCTTGCTGCCTTAAAATAAGAACCCGTAAAGGCGGTGCTGTAGCATGGCCAAAGTCTGATTAAACCAAAACCAGTAAAAGCATGAAAGAAGGTTTACGATCTGAATGTTCTAGAACTGAAAGAATCGTAGATAAAATCCAATGAGGCGGATTTTCAGTAAATACCAGCTGAGTCGGAGCCTGACTTTCAGTTTACACATGATTGAGTCGCAGAATAATTCTTCGGCTTGAGCAATGGCTCGTACGCAATATCGAGACATCGCAAGAAGCGATTCCGCCCCTTTGCTGATCTGCAGCTTTGATTCGATGCCACGTAAGACGTCGTTGGTTTTCAGGACGAGCAACATTTCGCGAGGGATCCGGTTGAGGACGTCGGAGATTTCTACAATGTACCTGGTTGCGTTGTCTCGGATTTGCTCAATCTGGAGGAAGAAAGAGAAAAATGGAGAGAATGGAAACGATATGAGGAACGAGACGTGGTTGAAGGAACGAGGTGAGTGAAGGAACGAGATGTTGAAGGAACGAGATGTTGAAGGAACGAGGTGGTTGAAGGAATGAGGTGAGTGAAGGAACGAGATGTTGAAGGAACAAGATGATTTAGATTAATAAATGAGTGAGTGAAAGAAAGAAAGAAGAAAAATGAAAGAGTAATGAATGACTAGGTGGAGTAACGAATGAATGAATTAGTAAAAGAGGGGGCAGTGAATGAATGAAGGGGTGGATCAAAGAATGAGTGAATTATTGAGTGAAAGACGGGAAAGTAAATGAATGATAATCAGAGAGTGAAAGAAGGAAAAAGGGAAAGAAGAATACTGAATGAATGAATGAATGGAGGAGATTGAGTGAGTGAAAGAAGGAAACTAATTGTAAGAATAATGACTAAGTGAAAGAAGTGAAAAATGAAAAATGAATGAGGGAGAGAATGAGTGGATGGGAAAAAAAATTGAATGAAGGCAAAATGAATAAGTCAGGAAGGGGATGAGTGGATGAAGGAAATCGAATGAAAGAAAAGTGAATGAGTGAGGGAGGGATAAGTGGACGAAGGAAGTTGAATGAAAGAAAAATGAATGAGTGCGGGGAGAAGTGAAAGGAAAAACCCAAAGGAAACCAATGTATTTACCTCTGATTGCGATGTTGGTTTCTTCTTAATTCCGTGCAGAATTGCGTCCCAGGATCTTGCGGTGACGATGCAGGAGAAGAGGCCATAGAGCTCGCCACAGTTGAGATTGGAAGCTGCCTGGCGAATGGCTGGGACATCGGCGTTGATGAGGGACATCCAGAGATAGGAGTAGTTCAGCCTGAACTCATCAGAGAGAGTCTGGAGAGAAGGAGAGAAGGAGAGTTGAGAAATGAGAGAGAGAGAGAGAGAGAGAGAGAGAGAGTGTTATGATGTACAACTTCTCATCCGTTACTGTTATATCTGAACTGTTATAATATCAAACATTCCTGCGGTTCCCTTATTATTCTCCAACTGTGTATCTTCCACGATATCTCTATTCAATAATTCTTACGACAATAACAAGGGCAGAAACAAAGACAAAGACAACAGCCCTTAATTAGACGAACTAAAGGTGACCTCTTACCTGATACAAGCCGTGATCTAAAAGGGTTATTTGTGTGGTTCCGTTCTTCATTTTGTTAACGAGTAAATTACCAGGATGCGGGTCGCAGTGAACATAGCCATGAGCGAAAATCATTTCACTGAACACCTCACCTAGCTTTTGGGAGACCTGTGGGAGAGAGAAGAGTGAATAGAGAGATCAAGGTTCAAATAGAAGTCGCAGCTGATGTATTTATGTTAACATGTATGAATATATACATACGTATATACATACATATATACATACAGGCCGAATCAGACAGAGAAGTCTGGTTGTGGCTCCTACCTGGCCAGCCCCTGTCAAACTATCCAACACATCTCCGCACCGAAGGAGGACGTTAAATGATGCTGCTGATGATCATCTGACACAAGATCACCTCAAAACATGTCCCTGTAAACCAGGGGTTCCCAACCAGTGGTCCCCCGCCTCCGGGGGTCACGAAGCCTTGGCAGGGGGCATGTTACATAGCCTTGCTAGAAGTGGCTTGGGATGACATTAAATTCAACTATCAACTGATAGTAGGGGGTCGCGTGTGTTTCAAGCTTTTGGGTCAGGGGGTCGTGAATGCAAAAACATTGGGAACCACTGCCGTAAACAAACTGAAAGGATGTATGTATGTATGTATAAAGGGCTGCATGTGGTGTATAGAGATATGAGGATATTTGTGTATGGGGGTGTAATGTGATGCAGAAAACGGTACCTGACTGTACCTCATTCACTGATATTTTGTTGTTCTTCATGAATTCCTGGTCATCGATGGTTGCCCCTTGGCAGAATTCCATGGTGAGAATCTTGTCAGAAGAATACTTCCAGTATATCTTGGGAATCTGTTGAAAGAATTGGTAAAATCTTTTGAGACATGAAATTTAGGATGTAACAACAACAACAGGACACAATAACATCCAGAACAAAGAAATCAATACAATATTTATATAACAACATAGCCTCATGGATACAGGCATGGGTCTGCTACATAAATGCACACACACACACACACACACACACACACACACACACACACACACACACACA
>NC_069010.1:9472051-9474406 GCF_001194135.2 Octopus bimaculoides
ATTTTGCAGAGAAAAGTGTAGGTGGCTAGCTGTGGACGCGAACTCACATCCCCGTGATTACATGTCACGATGCTTTGACTGATTAAGCTAAACTACCCACTACAAATTCCTCAGCCACATACACTTTTCTCTGCAAAATAGGGGTAGTTTATCCTGTTCAGGCTATATTATTAGTATATATTATATATATTATATAAATATGATGATGACGATGATGACGATGATGATGTGATGATGTGTATGTATGTTTATACACAAGGTAAATCATAACCACAAGAGCTACACTTACTTTTAAAAAACTGAAGTGTTGAAGCATTTTGGAGACTTTTTCACAGTTTTTGCCTTCTTGAAGGAAATCCAATTCCAGTGGCAGATTCTTCTCTGTTTCTTGAGCCAACCAAGTGTATTTGAAACCAGGGAAAATGTATTTTATGGCTTTCACTAAAAACTGGGAGAAAGACAAAAATATCGAATTAATTAGAAACTGATTCAGTTACATACGTATGTGCATGTGAATGTGTGTATGTATGTACATACACACACACACACAAACATATATATACATATATTCTTTATTCTTTTCTTTTATTTGTGTCAGTCATTTGACTGTGGCCATGCTGGAGCACCGCCTTTAGTTGAGCAAACCGACCCTAGGACTTATTCTTTGTAAGCCTAGTACTTATTCTATCAGTCGCTTTTTGCCGAACTGCTTAGTGACAGGGACGTAAACACACCAGCATCAGTTGTCAAGTGATGTTGGGGGAACAAACACACACACACACAAACATATATATATATATATATATACGATGGGCTTCTTTCAGTTTCCATCTACCAAATCCACTCACAAGGCTTTGGTCAGCTTGATGCTAAAGTAGAAGACACTTGCCCAAGATGACAAGAAGTGGAACTGAACCTGGATGCATGTGGCTGGGAAGAAAACTTCTTACCACACAGCCATACATACTCATGCAAAATTCCCCACAGGATGTCTCACCCTCTCATCCACAAACCCTAACCCTAACCCTAACCCTGATCCTTCTGCAATCCTACCAACCCCTAATCCCGCCCCTGACAGCCCGACTTACCGTCATGGTCTTTATGTCGACGTACGATCTTGCTTTCACCTGAGGGTATTGTATCTTCACGGCGACGTCTGTGCCATCTTTCAACTGCGCCTTGTAGACCTGAGACAGGGATGCTGAGCCAATTGGGTTGGGGTCAATGTAAGAAAACACATCTTTGGGCTGGACAAACAGAACAAAAACAAAGAAATTATGTCTGTGTGTGTGTGTATAACACATACTATAAGAAATTATTATTTTTTATATTTAATTGTTTATGTTATGATTTTATTTACTCCATGTACCCAGACCTTGTGGACACCCTATATATATATATATATACAGGGTGTCCACAAAGTCTGGGTACATGGGGATTAACACATCCTTTAAGAAATTATTATTTCTTATATTTAATTGTTTATGTTATGATTTTATTTATTCCATGTACCCATACCTTGTGGACACCCTGTATAACGGACAAATGCTGGTGCTATGTTAAAAGCATCGAAGACACTCTGTAAAGTGGTTGGTGCTAGGAGGGGCATCAAGCTGTAGAAACCTTGCCAAAACAGACAATTGGCGCCTGGTGGTTCTCTTTGGTTGGCCAGCTCCTGCCAAACTATCCAACCTGTAGCAGCATGTAAGAAAGGGATGCTAAATAATGATGATGATGATGATGCCTACAACATAAATATTCACAACAAAATTATATGCTCTTACCTCTTGGTTGAATTCTTTCTTGAAAACGGCAAACATTTTATCAACTGGGGTGATAGGTACCTTGTCGTAGAGCAATGCCATTGTGCTTACGTATTCCTTGGGCAACAGGTAGTCCAGTGATCCGATATGTTGTCCCACTTTGATGAAGACACCTCCATTGTCCAAACAGACGTTGCGTAGTCTCTCTGCAGACCTGGTGTGGATGCTCGACTTAATGGCTTCGTAATCTTTGGCATTTGTGTCTAAGTTCCATAGGGACATTTTGTAGTCACAAGCAATGTACAGAGCAGCGAGCCCTGCCCTGCTGAATCGAAAGACACCGAGTGATGACACTTCCCAGCCATTCTGTTGGAGCAGGACTGCGGTTGTAGCGACGGTGCCACAAGCAAAACCGACCTTTAATGTTCGTCTCAGAAACCCCGACACCATAAAGAACCTGTGAGAAGGAGATCAAGAGAAAAATAAGGGAGGAGAAAAAAAAGGACCAAACAATTACTTGTTGTTCCCTCACCTACTTTTGTCTTTTGTTTTCAGTACAATATATAAATATATATATATATATATATATATA
>NC_069010.1:9474834-9479465 GCF_001194135.2 Octopus bimaculoides
GAACACACTACTGCCGTTTAGCCCTAGGAAGCTGGACCGCTTCCTGTCGGCCTTGACACAATTACTGTGTCCTTAAGTTTGCGAAGGGGAGACAAGCTCCCCCACCCAGCCTAATATATATATATATATATATATATATATATACTAGACTAGACTACCCATGACCTGTTGGGTCACTGGGAAACTGTTGTTGCCATGGTAGCAAGGTGTGATACGCTAAATGCACTGAGCTTACAAACGGGTCTAAAGTGGTTATCAGGTATTTAGAGAGAGAGAGAAAGAGGGGGTTGTCCACTACCGCCACCACCACCTGATAACCGATGTTGTTTGTGTACGTCGCCCTAACTTAGCAGTTCGGCAAAAAGCGATAGACAAAATAAGCAGCGGGTTTGGAAAGAAAAAAAAAGGTACTGGAGTCCGTTTGTTCGGCTAAACTCTTTAAAGCGGTGCTCCAGCGTGGCCGCAGTCTAACGACTGAAACAAGTGAATGATAAAAGATTCCAGGAACCAATTTTATTTCGAAATCGAATATTTCGCTCTCATCACTGGATCGGTGATCGATGTGTTGACACGAAAATAACTAAGTTAGACCAACGTAAAAAGTTATTCTTAAACACCACGAGGTATTTTCAGGATATTCCTTTGTTTTGTTTACGAATGAGTTTACAAATCATTATTATAAATTTATTAACAAAATTCCTAGAAATAGTAACCAAATCTCCACTGACCTCGCAGCCTGTCTTTAACAGAGGAAGGGCACATTATATAACGCAAGCCTGGATGTAATTTATTTGAATAACGAGCGTGATTGTCACAGCTTAGACATCTTTGATCAGAGGTCGACCAGATCACAGCTGTCTTGAGGACAAACAACTGCGACAAGGGAAGACACATTAAATCACCTTGTCCTAGATACACTATGCCTGAATAAAGGATAGCATGATCACAGCTGGATCTCCCTTGATTATCGGTCTGATGGATCAGGGCTGACCTAGAGCCAAACAACAACAACGAACACGATAGATAATTCAGTCTCAGGTACTCTATGCCCGAATAAAGGACAGGGTGGCCACAGTTGGAACATCTTTGATCACAGGTCTGCTCGATCAGGATCGACCTGGGGCTAAACTACTACTACTACTACTACTACTACTACAACAACAAGGAATGATACATTACATAACGTCGTCCTAGATACAGTATATTTGAATTTTAAGACAGGATGGTCACAGCTGGAACACCACTGGTCATCGGTCTGATAGCTCAGGGCTGACAAACAAGCATAAACGATCTTCTACATCGTCTTTTCTTTTGTAATTTCGTTGACATATAAGGATATTTTCTAGCAATATTAAATCTATTCCAGTACAGGTATGGTATCGCTAGCAGTCATTGGTTTTTCGATTATATAACCCCTAAACATCGTCTCCCAGCAAACACAAACAAACACGGTCAGATTATGACATGTAATGAAACATCGACAAAACTTTAGGGTAGATATTACAATAAGAGATCTGTTGAGGAATATGAGTGTTCTTTATGGCCCTGACATATCCGGAGATTCTCCCTGGAGTCATAAGCCCTATCCGTATTATTGGTTTCAAATTTCGGTACAAGGCCAGCAAATTCGGGGCAGGGAGTAAGGCGATTACATCGATCCCCAGTGCTTAACTGGTACTTATTACATCGGCCCCGAAAGGATGAAAGGTGAAGTCGACTTCGGAGAAATTTCAACTCAGAACGTAGAGACGTACGAAATGACAATAAACTTTTTGTCCGGTGCTAACAATCAATTCTGCCTCGGACGCTGCTCATATTATCGATATCACACACACACACACACACGCACACACACATACATACATACATACATACATGCAGACACAAGTCACAATTGTTTTCGAAATTTCAAGTTTCATTTTGTAGGTATATATGATGTATGGGCGATCTTGTTTCGAAATATCGCCGATGTATTTTAGTATATATATATGTGTACAGTTCACCGATTTTGTTATGAGGCAACAAAATCGGCGATGGGGGTGGTGGAGGTTTACACATGTGGAGGTATGCCTAAAGAGGAGAGACTACGGCGTGTGAATATATATCGCGATCTGTGTTAGGATGGGCCACTCACGGACATGCGATTATAGAAAAGTTATAGATAATCGGAGATCAAGGTATAAAATTAATGAGAGTTGAAGATCAAAGGCTTCAAGTAACTCACGAGGTTGTCCCAGTGGGGTGAATTACGGGTAGAAATATAATGAGGGATGATGAAAAGACAAAATAACAAACAACGACGGACGAAAACGGGGAGCTTACCGTCTTGCTGTGTGGTAAACGTAGTTTACTGGTTTTGATGACGTTTCGAAAGTGATGTAAGAAGAGAACAGAGAAAGTAGAATTGAGTGAGAAAGAAGGAAGGAAGAGAAAGAGAGAGAATAGAATGAATAGATAGAGAGAGGGTGGAGAGAAAAGGTGAAAGGGAATATGATAGAGAGAGTGTAAATTAGAAAGAAAATATAATGAAAAGAGAGAGGAGAGAAAGAGAGGGAGACCGAGGATAACAGAGACAAAGTACAATGAGAAAAGTACGTAGATGAATTGATAGAGAGAAAAGAGGGGGTTATGATAGGGAGAGAAAACAGGCAATAAAGAGAAAGAGTGTGAGAGAAATTTGATAGATAGAGAGCGAAAAGAGAGGGAGAACGGAGAGAAAAGGGAGTAGTGAGAGCTGGAGGGGGATTGTACACTTGTGATAAGCGTTAGAGAAAGAGGATGGGGAGGAAGGGAAGTAAAAGAGATAGACTTATAGAGAGTAAAAGAGTAAACTAGTGAAAAAGAGAGAGAGGGGGGAAGTAATACTGAAAGAGAGAGAGAGAAACGAAGGCTGAAAGGTGACCCGAGTTAAGGAGTTCTTAAAACTTTCGTTGAATGATTGAAGAGAGTAAAAGAAAAAAGAGGGGGCGAATGTTAATGAAGGGGAGGAATAAATAGACGAGTCATTAGAGCATGGGAGAGAAAATAGCTGGAGGTAATTAGTTCGGGTTCACGATGCTTAGAGTTCAAATTCTGCCAAGGTTAACTTCACAGTTTCGCGTTTCATTGGTTGATGTAAAAATAAATGGTAAATTTTCTGATTAACACCCGCACGATTTTCACTAGGGTGTTAGGGCTAGGGTTACGGTTTTAGGGTTACGGTTAGGGTTAGGGACGGAATTCCCACCTTGTCCCACTGCGTGGCACCTTGGGCAAGTGTCTTCTACTATAGCCTCGGGCCTTGTGAGTGGATTTGGTAGACGGAAAATGAAAGAAGCCCGTCGTATATATGTATGTGTGTGTATACGTTTGTGTGTCTGCGTTTGTCCACCAACATCGCTTGACAACCGATGCTGGTGTGTTTACCTCCCCGTAACTTAGCGGTTCGGCAAAAGAGAGACCGATAGAATAAGTACTAGGCTTACAAAGAATAAGTCCTGGGGTCGATTTGCTCGACTAAAAGGCGGTGCTCCAGCATGGCTGCAGTCAAATGACTGAAACAGGTAAAAGAGAGTAAAAGAGAGGATTGCTTCCAACTGGGGAAAACGTGCCTGGATCGATGGATTGCTTCAAATGGAGAATTCTTTGAATGCGATAGAAGCGTAAACAAGTCGCCTATGACTGACTTAGGGCTTCACCAAATCTGTCTCGAGCATTCAAGATCATTATATACCAGTGGGGACTATTTTTTCCCCCGGACACCGTAGATCGCTTCACCGTTAAACTTCTTCCGGCCACATGTTGTTGCCAAAACAGAAATGTTTTCAGACGACACAAAACCGCAATTATTGGAGTATATCAGGGACAGCCTTGATCGGAACGTCTTCACTGGACCTTATGGTCAAAGACAAGGTATACATATGTCTCTTTGTGTGTATATGTATAAATATGTCTGTGTATATATATATATATATATATATATATATATATATATATATATATATGAAGGATTGTGTAGGGGTATATGTATGTTTGTATGATCGAATCCCCTGCGAGTTAACAAGTTAACTGGGGGTTTTTTGACCCTGAAAGGATCTAAGGAAAAATCAACTTGCCGTGTTGGGCGATCTTTCGTTTTTGATTACATTTTACGTCGTTTCTAATCCACGTGCCTTTGTTTATGTTTCCGTAAAAGGGTTTTAGGGTTAGGGTTACGGTTACGGTTGGGGTTAGGGACGGAATTCCCTAACCCTAACCCTAAAACCCTTTTACGGAAAGCGACGATCTTGTTCAGAATTGTAATCAAAACGAAAGATCGCCGAATGGATGTCATTTCTCGTTAAAATATGTTTCTGTTTCCTGGTTTTCATCATCATCATCATCATCATCATCATTGTCAACATCGTTTATAACATTATCTTTCATTGTTGTCAACATCATCACTACCATCATCATCATTGTCCTTGATCATCGTTATCAACACCACCACCACCACCACCACCATCATCATCATCATCATTTAAATGTGTTCTTTATTTCTCTCTCATTTTTTTTTTCTCCCTTTCAGTTCTCTATTTGGATTACGTTGCATCTGGAAGGTAAGTGAAAGCACATCAGCACACACACACACACACACACACACACACACACCA
>NC_069010.1:9479475-9486138 GCF_001194135.2 Octopus bimaculoides
TCAGCACACACACACACACACACACACACACACACCAATCAGTATATTTAAGCACCACCACCACCACCACCACCACCACCACCATCATCATCATCACCGTCATAGTATTCTGAGTTTGTACGGGTCAGATGGAATTTGTTTGAAGGAGATGTTTTCCACGGCTGGATCCCCTTCTTGTCACCAACCCTCACCTCTTTCCAAGCAAAGTAATGTTTCCACATGGCCAGACATGTTTTTGCGGAAGATCGGAAATGAAGGACACCTCTTGCATTACAGTGACTCTTGTTTACAGCTATCATGTGCAGTCAGGACAAGGAGAAACCTACACACACACATGTCCATCTGTCTATTAGTCTAACTGTCCGTCTATCAACACATACACATACATACACAAGATGCATTCTAGAAGTTGCCTGACTTTTTTTTTAGGGAGAGACATTTATTCATTTCAAACAAGTACAAAACTCTAATCTTCAACGTAGGGTCCTCTGATTTCAATGCACTTTGTGTTGTGTTCCAGCCCCTTTGTGAAGGCCCTATGGAAGACCTTCAAAGTGAAAAGGTCCAGGACCCTTGTCACAACCTCCTTCATCAAAAAGGAGTAATACCTGTAATTCAAAGGGGCCAGCCATATCATACTCTGTGTCATGTTGAATCTCCCTGAGAACTACGTTGGGTGTACACGTGTCTGTGGAGTGCTCAGCCATTTGCATGTTAATTTCACGAGCAAGCTGTTCCATTGACCGTATCAGCTGGGACCCTCGTCGTCGTAAGCGACAAAGTGCTCCTTTGCTCTGCCATCCTCAGACCGCTTCTTCCAGTGTTTGTTGTTAGTTTGCTTTTGTCCCTGTCACCTAGCAGTTCAATAGAAGAGACCAATGAAGTAAGTTATTAAAAGACGATGCCTTCCCTGTTTCATTCCAGAGCTCTGTCTTTCATTGAAGAATACGTAAGGAATGAAGTGTTACCCGACTATGGAAATACTCACACCACCACCAGCATAACCTCCCTGCAGACCACTTTGTATCGACACGAAGCAAGGTAAGTCATGGCACCACCGTCTTGGAGAATCAATCTCTTTCTAAATTTCCTGAGATTTGTAGAGCATCGATGAAATGGAAATTATAATTTTTATGGGGTTTTTTATTATTATTAACGAAGGCATTGTTTTCTTTACATTTTTCATCATCATCATCATTTAATGTCTGTTTTCCATGCTGGTATGGGTTGGCCAGTTTTACAGAAGCTGGTTAGACAGGAGACTGTGCCAGGCTTCTCTGTCTGTTTTAGCAGGGGTTTTATGGCTGGATGCCCTTTCTTCCTAACACCAACCACATTACAGAGTGGATTGGGTGCTTTCTATGTGCCACCAGCACCATAGCTACTGATATTTGAGTTGCTTTACCAGTTCCAGTCAAACCATCCAACCCATGCCAGCATGGTCAACTGCCCCGTGTGCCACCAGTGGTTCATCACAAACTTCACACATCTGCCGTCTCATCAAACCCATGCAGGCATTGAAAAATAGACATAAAACAAAATCACAAAACCTATATTACTAATGTGATGTTTGTATTTCTCATTCCAGGGATATCATACGAAATGCTGCTAACGCCAGCGAACATGATGCTGTCATATTTGTGGGCAGTGGTACCACTGCTGCCGTTCACAAACTCATTTTCTCACTGGACCTTAAGGAACCCCCTGTAAGTCCTTATAACTTTTGTAGAAAATTTTTATTGGTATTTTCTATATTTTATTTTGTTAAGCTACTTAATTCCTGACCGCATGGTTCTGGGTTCAGTCCCACTGCATGGCACCTTGGGCAAGTATCTCCTGCTATAGTCTTGTGAGTGGATTTGGTAGACAGAAATTGGGTGAAAGCCAATCTTATCTTTTATCTTTTATCTTTTACTTGTTTCAGTCATTAGACTGCGGCCATGCTGGGGCACTGACTCGAAAAAATTTTAGTCGAATGAATCAACCCCAGTACTTCTTTATTTAAGCCTGATACTTATTCTGCAGATCTCTTTTTGCTGAACTGCTAAGTCACGATGTGTGTGTGTGTCCTTGTGTCAATGTTTGCCCCTTACTGCAGAATAAGTATCAGGCTTAAATAAAGAAGTACTGGGGTTGATTCATTCCACTCACAAGGCTTTGGTCGGCCTGAGGCTATAGTAGAAGACACTTGACCAAGGTGCCACGCAGTGGGACTGAATCCGGAACCATGTGGCTGGTAAGAAAGCTACTTACCACACAGCCACTCCTATAGCTATATTTACAGTTTTGTATATTTATTGATTCTCGTTTTTGTTTTCCTTCAAGGTCATCTTTGCGGGACCGTTTGAGCATCACTCCAATCTTTTACCGTGGAGAGAAATTGGATCAGAGGTAAGTGAGGACAGTCTAAGGACGAGAAGAAGAAGAAGGAAAAGAAAAATACCTCTTAAAATGGTTTTAAATGTTGGAGTAGAAATTCTTTAGTTACACACATGTCCCTGAAAAGACCTGACCACCCCTCTACTTCTCTCTCTTACTGTATAGTTATGTCCCTCCTCTATAGCAAGACACCTATTTCTGCCCCCTATTTCTCAGTTACACTCTAACCTTTCATCATTTGATACTGGATCACCTCCTCCAATGTCCCCTCTGTTGTGGCAAGGCACTGGCTCCTGTCCCTCTGTCACACTCTAACCTTTCATCTTCTGACAAAAGTTCCCCTCCTCAAATGCCCTGCCCTTCTCATAATTCCTTGTCTTGTGAGTTACTTGGTGACCCTGCCAGTGCTGGTGCCATGTTAAAAGCATCCAGTTCACACTGTAATGTGGTTGGCATATTTGGAAGGGCATCCAGCAATAAAAACCCTGCCAAAACAAACACAGAAGCCTCGGGTAGTTTCTAGCTGGCTCCTGTCAACTGCCCTACCCAGGCATACATGGAAAATGGACGTTAAATGATATATATTTGTATATTTATGTATTTATGAAGTTCTCTGGTATGTGAGTGTGAAATCTTCATCTTCTTCTGTTCTTAGGTGATACAAATCAAGACAAACAGCCATGGCTCTGTTGATATTGGCGATTTGGAGAGGAACCTTCAGGTAAGCAATCGGCTCCAGAATTTCCATCCTTACCACTTTCTCTCCCTCTCAACAATGCACACACACACACACACACACACACACACACACACACACACACACTCTCTCTTAATCTCCCTCTTCTCTCTCTCTCTCCACATCAATACACACACACACACACACACACACTATCTCTCTCTCTCCCTCCAACAATATTCACACTCTCTCTACCTCTTTACAATACACTCCCTCTCTATCTCTCTCTCTCTACCAATACACACTTTCTCTCTCTCTCTCACTCCATCAATATTCTCCACCCTATCTCCTTCACTAATACTCTCTCTCTCGCTCTCTCTACCATTTTCAGGAATTCTCGACCAAGAACTGTCAAATGATTGGCTCTTTCAGCGCTGCTTCCAATATCACTGGCGTCCTCACCAACGCCGACGCAGTATCTGCCTGTCTCCACAGATATGGGGCTTTGGCGTTCTGGGATTATGCCACAGCTGCCCCCTACCTCACCATCGACATGAATCCAGTTGTCCCTGGGTATGTAACAATCCATGCCACACATCATCATCATCACAAGCTGGCAGAATTGTTAGCATGCTGGACGAAATGCTTAGCAGTATTTTCCTTGACGCTACATTCCAAGTTCAAATTCCACCGATTTCATCTTTGCTGACCAACTCCTGTCAAACCATCCAACTTATGCCAGCATGGAAATAAATGTTAGATGATGATGATGTTGATATTAGATGTAAATTAACACACACATTGAATTTCCATTTTACACACACACATATATATACACATATATGTAATTAATAAATTCAATAATGGGATAAAAATCTTTTACAAGAATTTTATCAGGAAGCTAGTGTGTAAAAAATTCATAAGGCAAATTTCTATTCCCAAGAATATAATTATTCGTTTATATTTATATAAGGGCATTACTACAGAATAAAGCCACACACTAGACTTCCCAAATAAACACATTTTATTACCGATAATGTGTTTATTTGGGAAGTCTAGTGTGTGGCATTATTCTGTAGTAATGCCTTATATAAATATAAATACACATATATGTATGTAGAATAGATTATAAAATGCTTAAGTAAGCATTCTATAGATAGTCACCAAGATCCTGTTCTTTGTCTCTCTGGGTTTCCTGTCTTTCTCAATGGTTCTGTCTTTGATTTCTTTCAGACCAGATCAGCGCTATGTCTATAAAGATGCAGTTTATTTCTCACCACATAAGTTCGTTGGAGGCATTTCTACCCCAGGTGGGTATTGATTAACTTGGTTGTGTGGTGGGAGAGGCATGTGTGTTTTTTATGAATATATATATTTAGAGGCGCTGGAGTGGCTGTGTGGTAAGTAGCTTGCTTACCAACCACATGGTTCCAAGTTCAGTCCCACTGTGTGGCACCTTGGGCAAGTGTCTTCTACTATAGCCTCGGGTTGACCAAAGCTTTGTGAGTGGATTTGGCAGACGGAAACTGTATATATATATATATATATACAGTCTGAGGAGTTAGGTGGCCAGATGTTGGCAGTGATGTGGTCACAGAAATTGTCTCATGGCCATGACTGGGTTCTCTTTGTGTGATATGGTGCAGAGTCCTGTTGCCAGACATGGGTTCTTTCAGCAGCCACCCTCTTCACCCAGGGCAGCACTACCTCCTCCAGGCACTTGATGTAGCTCTCTGCATGAAGTGTCAAGCCATGTGGGAAGATGAACGGAGGCATAATGTGGCCATCACTAGTGATTACCCCAAACACCATGATGTGGACTGGATGTTTGATTTTTATCACTTTCAGTACATGTCCTCAGATTGACACCCAAACACTCTGAAATGTTCATATTTGACCTTCTGGCGTGAATGCCAGGCAGTGCAGCATATGTCCGAATTTCTGGTTGAGTGAATTGCGTCATGGTGCTGTTTTTCTCACACCCAAAAGTAAAAATATAAAATGGTAACAATTTACCTGTCGCACCCTGTTTATAAAAAGAAAGTATGTCTGTATATAATCCTTTGTTTCTTTCTGTACCCTTTTTTATTTATTTCATTTTGTAATCCCATAAACCCTTATTTCTGTAACTGTTCACTGCCAGGAATTCTCATTGCCAAGAAGTACCTCTTCAAGAACTCAACTCCAGAAGGCTGTGGTGGAGGCACAATATTCTTCGTGAGTATCCTCCTTGGCATGTCTTGAGATGTATGAGTGGAACTGCTTACTCGTGTGCCAGTGGTTGCTCATGCATCACGGTTTGTGTGAGTGTGTGTGTGTGTGTATATATATTATTTTGTGTTTGTGATTTTAACTTTTTGTGTTTTTCTTTCTGTTCCTTACTGTTCACCTCACTCTACCAACGTTTAAAATATAACAGGTGCGTCGAGAGAACCACCGTTTTCTACACGAACCAGAAATGAGAGAAGAAGGTGGAACTCCTGATATTGTCGGTTCCATTCGTGCCGGTTTGGTGATGCAGCTGAAGCTGGCTATTGGCACTGATGTCGTTGCACAGAGAGATCAACAACTTCTTAAGTAAGACTTTCAACTCTCCCAACACCAAAATAATTTTGTTGTTGTATTTTTATTAATTATTTACCAAAAATCATGTTGGGATGGTGACATTTGGAAAGCTCTTCATCATAGGTCTACTGGATCAGGGCTGACCTGGGGTTAAACAACAATTTAGGAAGGATACTTTAAATAACCTAATCTTACATTTGACTGGTTGAAATAGCAACTAAATCTCCCTCAAAGTGCTTTTAGCAATCTTATAACAGTGAAGGCTACATTAGGTCATGTAGTCCTAGATACACTATGCTTGATTAAAAGACACAAACACACACGTAAATATCTGTTACTTGTTTCATTCATTAGACTGTGGCCATGCTGGGGCACTACTTTGAAGAATTTTTAATTTGAATGAATTGACCACAGTGTTTATTGTTTTTTTTTTAAGACTGTTACTTATTCTATCAGTCTCTTTTGCTGAACCACTAAGTTATGGGGATGTAAACACACCAACACCAGTTGTCAAGCGGTGGTGGGGGACAAACACAGACACAAAGACACACACACATACACATATATGACAGGCTTCTTTCAGTTTCCATCAACCAAGTCCAATGACAAAATTTTGGTCAGCCTGAGACTGTTGTACAAGACACTTGCCCAAGGTGCCATATAGTGGGACTGAACCCAGAACCACATGGTTGCTAAGTAAGCTTCTTACCCACACGGCCATGCTGCACCACTTGTCTGGCTTTGCTGGTTTTTGTGTGAATGTTTTTCTTTTTTTGTATTTCAGAAAAGCCACCGACTGCTGGAAGAAATGCAAGAATTTGGTAATTTTAGGGACCCAATCTGTCCCCTCATTACCAATATATTCCTTCCTTATTTATCACCCGCAGACTGGCCGATTCCTCCATCACAATTACGTCACGGCACTGCTTAATGATGTCTTTGGGATCCAATCAAGAGGGGGCTGTGCTTGCGCTGGTCCTTATGCTGAAGTGAGCCCCTTCTTTTTTTACTTAATACATATTTATGTGTGTGTGTGTGTATGT
>NC_069010.1:9486763-9487203 GCF_001194135.2 Octopus bimaculoides
ATATATATATATATATATACATATATATATGTAGGTGCAGGTGTGGCCAGAAGCTTCATGCAGTAGTGATACGATGAAGTAGTTGTATGCTGTCAACTTAATGTGACAGTCCCCTGAAGGGAATAATACTACTGTTGGTTAGACCTAGGAAGCTGCACCGCTTCCTGTCAGCCTTGACACAGTTCCTGTGTCCTTATGTTTACAAGGGGGAGACAAGCACCTCCACCCAGCCAAGCCTGCATCCAGAGACATGTTTTTGAGTCTTTGTTATTTTTCTTAAATGTTTGTTATTTTGTTATTTTTCTTAAACGTTTCTTTGAAGGATCTGTTAGGAATATCAGAAGAGAAAGCAAAGGAATTTGAAAATGTTCTCACTGAAGACAGGTTGGTAGATCGTCCTCTATATCAGTGGTTCTCAATTGGTGGGGGGGGGGATCCAT
>NC_069010.1:9487213-9489173 GCF_001194135.2 Octopus bimaculoides
AGTGGTTCTCAATTGGTGGGGGGGGGGATCCATGTGACCCTTATTTTGTTGTTAAAATTTATCTGTAATAAATAAGCGATATTTCTACAAATTGCAGAATATTTAACTATTTTTGTTTTTCTACAGTTCTTAATAATATTTAATTCTAAAACGGCAGAAAGATTTTTTTAAGCATTAAATGGCTATGAGGGTCCACTTGGAGTCCTTGGTTAAAAATGGTCGAGTACCATTGCTCTACATGCATATTACCTTTCCACCTATAATCCTCTATATACACAACTATACACCATCTTACATCTTATACACAATCCTCTATATTCATTACCATACACCATTGTACATTTTATATGCACTCCCTATATAGTCCTCTATACACAATATATATATTGTTCATCTCATTATGCTTTCTCTTCCAGCCGTCTTGACCGAGTACATTTGAAACGATACCGGGAGTATTCACCAATGGAAATCCTCAGGTGAGTCACCCGAACACTCCTCAGTCGAGTCATCAGGATGAAATGAGCTCAAGGATACATGTAGAGTAGCAGTTCCTGTCCTAGGGTTGGCAGATAGCCTAAGATCCCACAAATGGGATTGGGATTAGAATGTTGCAGAATCAACAAAATTGATTCTCCAGGCAGAGCCTGAAGCGTCAGAATAACTAAAAGTAGACCAAAATTGAAATGGTTGGATAATATCCAGAGTTTTCAGGGATTCTCTCCAAGTCGAGCAACTTCTTTTGTGCATTGAGAGATTACAGGAATATCACAAGATGGATTCTTCAAGCCAAGCCAGCCAGCAGCAGACTTGGTGGTAGACCAAAATATTTGGATAAGATCCATCGTCTCAGTGGATCACACTTGGGAATCCAACTGGAAAATGTAATGATGGATGCTTCTGATAGGACCCTAGAGAAGAGGAGGGGTCTGACCCTCCCAGGAATTGTGGGTGGAAAAGATGGAACAATCCTTGACCAATTCTAATGTTTTCCTCAAATTTTCGTCATCTTCTTCCACCATTTTTCTTTGCAGACCAGGATTCACCCGGCTAAATTTACCATTCTTTGTTGACAATGAAACTTTGGATTTTGTCATCCAAGCTGTAGAGTTGGTTGCAGAATTTGGTTGGCATCTGCTTCCTCAGGTAAAGATTGAGTCAATTTTAATAGGTTTCAAACAGTGGAATAGCCCTGTCTTTCTCTCCCCCCCCTCTCTCTCTTAGAAGACATCATCATCATCTTAATATTCACTTAACATTCCGAGCTCTCAGATGTTGGATGGTATTTGTGGAGGTGGAGTTTCTACAGCTGGATGCCTTTCCTGTTGCTAACCCTCACCTGTTGCCAAGCAAGCTAACATTTCCCCAGAGTTAGACATAATTTTCATGGAAGACTGGCAAAAAAATAAAAAGACACTGCTTGCATAACAGTGAAACTCATTTACAGCTGCCATATGATGTCAAGGGAAGCAGGGAGTAACATTAATATCATCAACATTTACTGCTTCATATCAAGTCATTTATTATTCTGTGTTATTCCAAAATAGAAAAGAAAGAAATCTTTATCATAAAAATGTTTTAAGTGTTTTTCCTCATGAATTCTTCTTCCTTATTTTACAGTACAGGTTCAATCCGGAGACTGGAGAATGGAGACACAAGGATCTTCAGGTTACTATTTATTATTATTATTATTATTATTATTATTATTATTATTATTATTATTATTATTATTATTATTTTATGTTTGACTTTTGTTTTGCATTTGTACAAGTTGGATCCAAGTCTCACCCAGAGACCTCAAGAGACAACAAGTTAGAAGTTCATGTAGGTGTTATGCCTAGGGTACCATATATTTGGATTTGTACGTAGTGTGTTGTTCTAGAGAATGTTTAAGAAATCATAAGAAAATTATGTGTTTGCTTTAAAATTTGAGATCACATAGACAGTATTTTACGTAGGATAT
>NC_069010.1:9489458-9492588 GCF_001194135.2 Octopus bimaculoides
TTCCTCAGGTGCCATGAAATACAGATCTCAAAAGAATGGTTATGGCAATTCTTCAGTACCAGATTACCAGGTACGTGAACTGAAGCTGTCATCACCATCACCATCACCATCATCATTTGTCATTATCATCATCATCAACAACATCAAACCCAGCACCTTCATCACCACCACCACCACCACCACCACCACCACCACTATCACCACCATCTCCACATCTACCACCTCCACTAATACTACTACTACCACCACCACCACCACCACCATCATACAATACTAAATCATGTTCT
Organism: Octopus bimaculoides; assembly: GCF_001194135.2. NCBI lineage: Eukaryota > Metazoa > Mollusca > Cephalopoda > Octopoda > Octopodidae > Octopus > Octopus bimaculoides. Next base: position 9,489,746 of record NC_069010.1, read on the forward strand.
CCTTTCTCTCTTCTTCTGTCTCTCCATCATCCATGAAACTCCAGGAGTGTTTAAGAGAAGCGAAAGACTTGTTCAAGACTGCTGAAAAGGTATGTAACACTCTCTGATTAATAAACAGTCAGTCTTTGCATCAGAACTACCGCTTTGTACTGACATGAAGGTTTCTGGTTCAATCCCACCTGCGGCTAGTATCTTCTATAATATAGAAAAGTTTTATGAAAGAAGTCAAAGATTTTGAGTCAAAATAAGGAAATATGGTTAAAGAGACTGATAAAGTTAGTACTAGGTTTAAGAAAATGAAAATAAATACTGGGGCGGAATTGTTTCATTGAAATTCTTCAGGGCAGTTCCCTGACGTGGCCTTAGTCTCTTGACTGGAACAAGTAAATGATAAGAGACACACATAAACGTATGTATGTGTTTGTGTTTAGCTGTAGGTATATATATATATATATAATATATATGGATATATAAATGTATATTGTCTGTGTACATGTATGTGTGTGTTTACATATATATATAAATACAAGTATATCTAATCATACACACGCACACACACACACACACATACACATACACACACACACACACACAGACATACACACACACACATACAGCTTTTTAATTTATCTTTGCAGATGAAAATATCACTTCCCGATCAGAGTCTACTCTTTGAGAATGGCACCCAGCATCTGAGGTGGTTCCTGCTGCCGTGTGAAGCTTACACCTGTATCTCTGAAGGGACTTTCACAAACTTCATCTCGTTAGATGCTCTACCGTTTGTTCCAAAATCTTTTGCAAACGCCAACCGACAGGAAGAAAGTTCCGATCTCACCGTGGTCGCGGGAAATAACAGAAAAGATGGTGTTGGAGAAGAAGGAGATGGAGGGAGAGGAGATGGAAAACCGGGAGACCAAGAAGTGGAAGAAGAAATAGAAGTTAAGCAAGAATGTGAAGAAGAAGAAAGTGGTACCAACAAAATTGCTGCAAGTGTGCCACAGGTGGCAGCACAAAATGCGATTCATGAGAGTTCTTTATGTGACACTGGTATGAGCCATAGTGAAGAGTTCTGTAAATCGATTAAGAATTTCCTGGAGAGGGGATTTTCGTTTGGTCATTGTGATGATCTGTCGGTCAGTTTTGACAAAACATTGGTCTTGTCTGAGAGTGGACATGGATCTGACAATTTGGACGTTAATCCTACCTGCACTCCAGTTGGTACTACTCTCGATGCTGCTTTTAATCCTCTTAATCCATATCTCTATCCAAATCCAGTTACAAATTCTCATCTTTCTGATGCTACTAATGTTAGTCCTAATCTTAAGTTATATCATGATCCTGGTCTTAGCTTAAATCCTAATCCTAATCCTGATCCTAATCTTAACACTAGCCATAACCCTAACCTTAATTTAAATCCTAATCCTAATTTTAATCCCAGTGTTAACCCTATTCATAATCCCAATCATAACTCTAATCCGAGTTTTAACAACTCTAATCTTAATCGTAATCACACGCCCAGTTATAATTTTAATCCTAATCGCCAAATCTCTAGCTTCGAAAATTACAAACTGAAGTCCTCATCGAAGTTCCAGAGATCGACAACAACAACAACAGCAGCAATGACCGCAGAGGGGAGGGGAAAAGAGGAGGAGGAGGAGAAAGGGGTGGCTAATGTGAACAGTTCCTTTCCGAGCAATCGGGACGAAAGAGAGGAGAGTTGCAATGAAACTCCAGAAGGGGTGATGGATAAAACTGGAGTGGGAGTTAACAGTGTTGGACTTGCAGTAACGCAGCGCAGTGGCTGTTGTCATTGCAGTAACAACAATAATGCAGGACATGGTGCAACACAGTGCAGTTGTCACGGCAACGATAATGATACAAATAAGGAATGTAGGGACTGCTGTTGCAGGTCCCTTAGTGAAACTACAACCTTGACGAAACCGTCGATGACACCACTGTCTGAAAAGGGACCGGATGTCACTGCTACTGGGGCTGCGGGTTCTAAGGCAGAGCCACAGATGACCCAGTGTTGTCTGCGCAAAGCAAAGTTGAAGACTGACCAGCGGAAAGTGACCAAGAAGGGCAATTTGTGGGTTTCACCACCGAAAGAGTTGTTCACTCCAGTCATTGAGGTAAGTAGAAGTATATATATATATATATATATATATATATATATGTGTGTGTGTGTGTATATATAAATATATATATATATTCATATATCAATGTATACATCCAGATATATAAATACATATGTGTGTGTGTGTCTATATAACTTCATATTTTTGATATGAATACATTTCTAACCACATGGTTCCGGGATCAGTCCCACTGCTTGGCACCTTGGGCAAGTATCTTCTACTACAGCCTCGGGCTGACCAAAGCCTTGTGAATGGATTTGGTAGACACAGTCATCATCATTTAATGTCTGAGTGTGGAACCAGCCCTTAGCCACTGTTGTTCTTAGGTCTTCTCTGACTCAGAGTAGTAACACCTGTCAGGTTAGCAGCTGTGGGTTAATTAATGTGTTTTGGAAGCAGTTCAAATGCTCAAACCCTTGTTGTGTGTCCCCTGGGAAAGGAGAAGTTTCGCGGAATCAACGTCGACAGCAAATTAAAAAGTGGAGTTCCTCGAGTGGTCCAGTGCCCTATTTGACACCTGTCTGAGAACTCTAGGGTAGATGTAGCTCTCCAGCCCAGAAAGGCAATTCTTCTACAAGAAGACCACACCAGTTTAAAGCCTACAGCTTGCTGGTCACTGCAGCCGTCTTAGACCACCAAGCCATTGTGGTCAGACCTTCAGATTTAAAGAGTCTGACAGGATTGTATTCATTGACTCTCACTTTA
>NC_069010.1:9492598-9493603 GCF_001194135.2 Octopus bimaculoides
AAAGAGTCTGACAGGATTGTATTCATTGACTCTCACTTTAAAGCTACTAAACACAGGCAGGAACAAAAGCCCTGCAACATGAAGGACCATTTTTACATAGCTACATGAAGCCATGTTGCTCTTTCCTCATGGTCTTCAGATACGAAGGACCTGCCCTCATCATACCCCCCACCACACTGTTCTTTTACTGTAATATGTATGTATTTCTATCTCTATTGCTCCAGGCTATTGCAGACTACAATATGATACAAGATGGGGATCGAATATTGTTGTGCCTTTCTGGGGGTAAAGATTCCCTCTCCATGTTGCATATTCTTCATCAATATCAGTTCTATGCTAAAAGCAAGGTAAAATCCTATTTTATTATTATCATTGTTACTACCACTACTAGCACCAAAACCTCTTCCATCTTCTCTTACTCTTTAGAAATTCCCTCCCACATCTTTTCGCCATTTTAAAATTTTTTAGAAAAATATTTTTCTCCTTATTCATTTTTATTTTAGGGAACTCGCTTTGATATTGGTGCTGTGACAGTTGATCCCCAGACCCCTTCTTATAATCCCAGTCCTTTGAAGAAATATCTAAGCTGTTTGGGTGTCCCATATTTCTTTGAATCTCAAGGTTTGTATTACAAACATACTTGTATTTATGTTTTTTTTTAATGTTATTATTGTTGTTATTCCTTGAACCCTTTCGAGGGATGCTGTCCTGTACTTGGCTCTTAGAGTACAAGGCATACAAGTGAATACAAGCAACAGGGTGTTAACCCCTTTGGTTAAGGCGCAGGAGTGGCTGTGTGGTAAGTAGCTTGCTGACCAACCACATGGTTCCGGGTTCATTCCCACTGCGTGGTACCTTGGGCAAGTGTCTTCTACTATAGCCTAGGGCCGAGCAATGCCTTGTGAGTGGATTTGGTAGACGGAAACTGAAAGAAGCTCGTCATATATAAATATATATATATATATAATGTGTATGGAGGTCAAACACGTCTGAAACCCATTTGGA
>NC_069010.1:9493613-9500946 GCF_001194135.2 Octopus bimaculoides
AACCCATTTGGACGGATCGAAATGATTGTCCATTCTGTTGGCGCATTCCTTACTACAATATTTTGGTGATAAAAAGGCAGTCAGCTGGCAGAAAGGTTAGCACACCGGGCGAAATGCTTAGTGGTATTTCGTCTGTCTTTACGTTCTGAGTTCAAATTCCGCCGAGATGGACTTTGCCTTTCATCCTTCCGGGGTCGATAAATTAAGTACCAGTTCCGTACTGAGGTTGATGTAATCGACTGCTCTCCCCTACTCCAAAATTTCGGGCCTTGTGCTTCGAGAAGAAAACATTTTCGTGATAAAAATAGCAGTTCTTACGAAGTTACTTCCCTTCAATTGTGTGTTACCAAAATTTCCTCCTTTGAATCCAGTTGGGATTTTCTTCTCTGGCGTTGAGAATCGTTTACCTTTTGCTGGTTTTCAATCGTTAGACTGCGGCCATGCTGCTGCATCGTCTTGAAGAATTTTACTCCAATGTATCGACCCCAGTCACGGTGATGTAAACACACCAACATTGATTCTCAAGCATTGGTGGGACACACACACATAGGCGCTCGTGCACACACACAGCAAGTTTCTTTCAGTTTCCATCTACCAAATCCACTCAAGGCATTGATTGGCCCATGGCTATAGTAGAAGACACTTGCCCAAGGTGCCATGCAGCGGGACTGAACCCAGAACCATGTGGTTGAGAAGGAAGCTGCTGACCACACAGCCACGTCTGCGCCTACACAGTTAATGCATAATTAATTAAAAACAGTGTAAATTATTAAATAAGCATTAGACTCGAGAGAGTAACCTGCATATTAAATGGTAAAATTCTTCAGATTTCTTTGCAAATATATATTTTCTTTGAGTAATTTTCTGTTAAAACCTAGCTTCAGCTTGTAAAGTGGCCAAAGTAGCCCCTCCCACCAAATAATTTGCCCCTTGGTTACATCTTTCCTCTTCCTCACTACAAAGAAATATTTAACCCATTAGCATTTAAACCGGCCATATCCAGCCGAAAGTATTCTGCTTGTTTTATGTTCAAACTGGCCAAATCTGGTCTCTCACACCAACCCTACAATATCGTTTTAAAAATTAACAGCTACCTCATCAAAATCTCATAGCTACGAGATAATGCATGATTAGTTCAAAACAATGTGGATGAAAAAGCATTAATTTTGGTAGAATAATGCAGACACTAAAGGGTTAAAGAAGTTTGTCTGACAGCCTCCTCAGTTGCTAAAATGGCGAAGGCGCTGCTCTGGACGATGGCAGGGGAGATACCATTCTTGTTTAGCATTAGGTCAGTCATGACCAACCTGTGTTTTATTCAGACATAGTGTATCTTGGACTAAATTATCTAATGTGTCCTCCTTTGTTGTAATTTAGCCCCTGGTCATTCCTGATTTAGTAGACACCTGTGAACAAAGTATTCCAGGTGTGACCATTCCATTTTTTATACAGATATAGTATACCGAGGACTTGTGACAAAAATTTGAAATAATAATAATAATGATTATAATAATGATAATTATTATTAGTGTTAAGGCTATGAACTGGCAGATTTGTTAGCATTCTGGGTGAAATGCTTTGCGGTATTTTGTCTGTCTTTATGTTCTGAGTTCAAGTTCTGTCAAGGGTCAGCTTTGCCTTTCATGCTTTAAGGAGTTGATAAAGTCGAGTATAGGGGTCAATGTAATCAACTTAGTCCCTCCCCCAAAATTGTTTGCCTTGTACCAAAATTTGAAATTATTGATATTATTGTTTACTACTACTACTACTACTACTACTACTACTACTACTACTACTATTACTTCCAGGTATAATGGACACAGCCTCCAACCTCCCGTACAAATGTGAGTCGATTTGCAGCTTCTGTAGTCGTATGAAGCGGGGACGTATCTATATGTGTGCCCGGCGAGAGGGCTACAATGTTGTGTCCCTGGGACAACACTTGGACGACCTCGCTGAAAGGTAAAGTTTCAAACTGACAGTCCTTCATTGTATTTCCCACCACCATCCTCCTCCTCCTCATCATCATCATCGCTATTGCCCATGTTGTCATCATCAACATCATCACCATCATTACCACCACCACCACCACCACCATTATCTACATCAACTGTTTTGCATTAGCCATATTACAGTGGTCCATGCATTATAAAGCCACACAACTTATATCTTCTATAGTTACACTGTATATTGCAAAATGTGACTCCTATCTATGTTTTCTACATTACAATCTCTGTATTTCAAAATGTGACCCCCACATATCTGTCTTTTCTAGTTACACTCTCTGTATTACAAAATGTGACCCCCATATATCTGTCTTCTACATTACAGTCTCTGCATTACAAAATACGACCCCCCCCCCACATATCTGTCTTTTCTAGTTACAGTCTCTGTATTACAAAATGTGACCCCCACATAACTATGTCCTCCACAAGTTAAATAATATTCTATGTTCTTTAAATCTTTCTCTCTTCTCTTTTACAGTTTCCTTATGTCTTTCTTCCACAATGGAATCATGAGGACCATGAAGGCTCATTACACAGTTCAGTGAGTACAATACAATCTCCTGCCTTTGGTGTTTCTTTGTGTGTGTGTGTGTGTATAAATATATGTATATTAATTTTTAAGTCAAGTAATATTTAAAAACAATTTTACACTAAACTGAAGAATTACTCAATACTTTTTGTAGAGTAAATATTTATACTTCTTCCAGAAGAGTGGTGATGATAGTGACTTCGCAGTTTCATCCTGCTAGCTTTTATCAGCTAACCGGCCGAAACTTTGAAGTTTCTGTGGACATTAAATGATAGTGATGATGATAGTATAATTCTGGTCTTGCAGGGATAACGACCTCCGAGTTATTCGACCTTTGGTTTATGTCAGAGAAAAGAACTTACGAAGGTTTGCTGAAAAGGTAAAAACTAGAGAACATCCCTCTTTCAGTACATCTATTTGTCTGTTTGTCTATTTGTCTGTTTGTCTATTTGTCTGTTTGTCTATTTGTCTCTCCATTTATATATAGGTCAGACTATTTCTGTCTGTTTCTACAGCTGGATGCCCTTCCTAATTCCAGCCACTCTGAGAGTGTAGGGGCTGCTTTTTATGTGCCTCCAGCACACTGGTTGTCAAGTAGTGATGGGGGGGGGACAAACACAGACACATTCACTCCCTCTCCATACAAACACACCCTCACACCCCCTCTCATACACACACACACCCTCACACCGACACACACAATGAACTGCTTCCAGGTTCCATCTGCCCTAAACCCACTCACAAGGCCCTTCATTGGTTTAGGGCTGTATTAAAGATGCTTGCCCAAGGTGCCACACGGTGGGATTGAACCTGAAACCATGCAAGCTTCTTACCACACAGCCATACCTGCCCCTATATTTACTTTACATATGCTCTTTGCCAGCATCTCCAGTGACATCATGTGACCGACCATGTGACTCTCCTCTCTCTCTCTCTCTCTCTCTCTCTCTCTGCAGAATCAACTTCCTGTCATCAGTGAGAATTGTCCAGCCTGTTTCGAAGCACCAAAGGTAAGATGGTGGTCACAGAATTGAGGGTGGGAGGTGTTTTTTTTTCTTTTTAGCACAATGTATCTAGGATTACATTATCCAATGTGTGTTGCTAGGTTTTACCAGGTTCATGGTGAAAAATTATAATAAATTATAATAAATTATAATAAATTAGGTTGGGGCTGCAGGTGTTATCTGTTATCTTGTTACTTGTTTCAGTCGTTAGACTGTGGCCATGCTGGGGTACAGCCTTCACGAATTTCAATCGAATGAATCAAGCCCAGGACTTATTTTTGGTTTTTAAACCTGGCACTATCAATCTCTTTAGCCAAACTGCTATGTTATGGGGATGTAAACACACCAACAGCGGTTTTCATGTGATGGTGGGGGACAAACGCAGATACAAAGACACACACACGGTAGGGTTCTTTCAGAGCATATACACTCGAATCGTGTGGTCCATTCATGGCACTTGATTTATAACTCAGAGATGTGAGTTCAAATCCTAGGTCTCAGTACATGTGTATTTTGCTTTTTATTTTTTGCTGTTATTTCTAAAAGGCCTTACCTCCATGTAGAGCAAGGATGGGTAACCTTCTTTAAGATGTGGGCCACAGGAGATGTGGTTCTTCAGGCCACACTATTGTAGAAGTTTCCCCTGTGTTGTTGCTGTCTCCTCTGTCGTATAGATAGTGTCGTGTTAATGTCTTGCGACTTTTATTGCAGGAACGTCACCGAATGAAACAACTGTTGGCAGCACAAGAACTCCTCTTCCCGAAGATCTACAACAGCATGAGGTCTGCAATGACACCTATTATGGCTATCAACAAAACTGGCTTTAGTTCCAAGGAGCTGTTTGGAGTGATGCACAGACAGGAAAATGGTGATGAAGAAGAAGACGATGATTGAGTACCATGGAGAGAGCAATTCAGCGGAAATCTACAGAAGCAGCACGAGATGTGTAATGAGATGTATCGAGGTTATTAATCAGACTGGATTTAGTATGAGCGAATTACAGTATTTGTTGGCATAAGAGACTCATTGCTGTATAAAATGCACTGCAATTTCAGCAGAACAGTCAGGAAAAAAAGATTTTAGAGTAATAAAGCCTATGGGAGATGCGACTTTGCATATAGGACCTGGGGTAATTTTTTGGTAAAGTATGGTAATTAACCAGCAGCATCGCTAGGGTTGATGGTGTGACACCTGGTGCTGTAATTCTTAAACTTTTGTACTGATTTTTCTTTCTATAAATCTCTCAGTCCTCTTAAGAACTAGAGATTTTAGTGAAATGCAGTTTGTCCAATAAAAAAAGTATTGAACGAATGTGAATAAAATTTGGTCATACAATCTAATGACTGCACCATGTTACAGGATTTTTGTCCTTGGCTAGCAACTGTTATTTCCACATTTGCTGACCCCCTAGAAAGTATGAAAAAATGGTTAATATTTCCTTCAAACTTTGCTATTGTTACAATATTCATTCAAACCTCAAAGAATCCCTTTCAACACATGGTTATGATGCTCCCCCTCTACTCCTCTTCATGATCAGAGATGCATATATCGTCAGCCACCAAGGGACATGCTCAACTGGTTATGGTCAAGTGACTGACAAGCAAATCTGTGGTATTGAGCAGAATAGTTGCTATAACGATATTTCTGCTTCAGCAACTCAGCATTGTATCTGTGTGAAATGTAATGGGAAATAGGTCAGTTTGAAAACATTGATGTGCAGGGTGACAAAAGCAGAGTTTGAAGGAAATAAAAGTCATTTCCTTTGGTTACCAGATAAAAATCAAATAAGAAATAACACTTATTGACCAAAGACGAATAATAATAAAAATTTTATTACACTATGCTGGTGGTGTACATCGTGAATGTGGTTTTTTTCTTGTTGTTCTTTGCCTGTTGTCATGTCATTTTCACCTGTCCAGGTAGGTTGAATACAGATAAAGTGATTACACAGAAATGTTTTCACATATTTTTACAGCATTGATTCCTGGGCCTCAGTTTCCTAATTAAATCGTTAATAAATTATTAATAAATAATGCCACTGACTTCTTAATCATTGCTTGAGATATTAATTTTATTCAGTAGTTTTTTTTTCGACTTCACTGGTGCCAGTGGTATGAGAAAAAAACACCCAATACCCTCTGTAAAGTGGCTGGCATTAGGATGGGCATCCAACCATGGAAACTATGGTGAAGTAGACAATGGAGCATGATGCAGCTCACTGGATCTTGTCAAACCATCCAACCCATGCCAGCATGATGTGTGTGTATATATATGTGTGTGTCGTGTATCCGGTTTCACCAGTCCTCAGTCAAATCGTCCAACCCATGCTAGCATGGAAAGCGGACGTTAAACGATGATGATGATGATGATGATATATATATAATCAAATTAAAACATAGGGTAAAAAATCATATATTAATTAATATCGATTTATTACCAGGAAGCTAGCACATTTAAAGAATCAGAGATTCAGAAAAAATATCTGAGATCTTAGGGGATTAAAGTATATTTTTATATATAACGATGACCACTGAAGTGGACATTTAATGTGCTAGAAATGGACCACATGTGTCTACTAAGACCTAAATTGTTCAGGTCTTAGTAGATGCATGTGGTCCATTTCTAGCACATTAAATGTCCACTTTAGTGGTCAACATTATATATAAAAATATATATATATATATGTGTGTGTGTGTGTGTGTGTGTGTTTGTCTCTCCATCACTGCTTGAAAACCTGCTGTTGTTGTGTTTACTTCCCCCATAGCTTAGTCGTTTAGCACAAAAAGACAGACGGAATAAGTACGAGGCTTTAAAAAAAAGTCCTGGTGTTGATTTGTGTGACTGAAACAAAAAAAAACATTCAAGGTGGTGCTCCAGCATGGCCGCAGTCAAATGACTGAAACAAATGAAAGAGTAAAAGGATATATATATATATATATATATACATATATATATATTAGGCCTCACGTAAGGGACAACAAGGGGACGCAAATTCTGGTGGTTTGCTGTGCCTGAGAAGACAACAAGCTAAGTAAATACGTGGACACCCTTGCATACAGGTATGTCTCCTGCATCCCTGTCCTAATCTTAAGGGCTCATGGTTGCCGGTACCCCATAAAAAGCATCCTTGCTGGTGCTGTGTAAAAGCACTCAGTACCCTCTGTAAAGTGGTTGGCCCTAGGATGGACATCCAGTCATAGAAACCATGCCAAGACAAACGCTTGGAACCGAGGCAGGTCTTCAGCTGGCCAGCTCCTGTCAAACCGTCCAACCCATGCCTGCTTGGAAAAACAGACGTTAGAAGATGATAATGATGTCCAGCCAGCCACCACGATCAACCGCTAGCCACTAGAGCATTTTTTATTCGCTGTTCATTGGTGTTCCTTTCTGTCGAAGAGCATAGTCCCAAAAGGTAAGAGACTTTCTCATTTTCTCGAGCGTTAGACTAATACATCTGTTTGTTGTTTATACACCTGTCTTCGTCTTTTATTTATTATTTTTTTTGTAAATTCCAACTATATATATATACATATTGTAGCAAGTCAAAAAAGCCGGCAATATGGCGTAATGGTCGTCTGCTCAAACAAGCATAATTGTTGATAATCCCATTGGTTTGTGTGATAAGTAGCTTGCTTACCAACCTCATGGTTCCAGGTTCAGTCCCACTGCGTGGCATCTTGGGCAAGTGTCTTCTACTATAGCCTCGGGCCGACAAAAGCCTTGTGAGTGGATTTGGCAGACGGAAACTGAAAGAAGCCCGTCGTATATATGTATATATATATATATATATATAT